>NC_034180.2:50524868-50527605 GCF_002021735.2 Oncorhynchus kisutch | reverse complement strand
GAGAGAGAGAGAGAGAGAGGAGAGAGAGAGAGGAGAGAGATGAGAGAGAGAGAGAGAGAGAGAGAGAGAGAGAGAGAGACAGCCTGAGGCATTTAGAACACGTGGAACATCTCTTTCGTCTTCCGACCGACATCGTTCTTTAACAATGGAGAAAAGGGACTTCAGTGAGATCTCCGACACGTGCAAGTGGGAGGTAAGAGAACTGGAGAGAAGTGGCACAAAGTGTTATGGTTATCCACAAGGGGCTCTGGTCAAAATGTAGGGTACCATTTTAGCCACAGATCGCTCTGTCTGGACTCCAACTCCCATGATGCTTCTGTGTCAGTCGCCAGATTACGAGCCATGGTTTCCTGTGTCGGAGAAGTCCAACCCCCTGACTCGTGACATCGACAAGTCCTCGCCCAATCATATTGTCCGTCTGCTGGCAGCCTGCGATGCACAGATGTTCCAAAAGGACACAGGAACCACCTACCAGGTCAGGGGTCAGAGGTTAGAGGTCAAAGAGGGGTCAGGTAGGATGAAGGCTCTGGGAAAGAACAGTCATCCACCCTTAATATACATTTTTGGACCTGTGCAACACACTCACCTTGATAGACACATCACACCATTTTGGGATTGGGGAAGAATTCAATGTTCTTGGTTAGTGACAGTGGTTTGTGTGTGTGTGTGTGTGTGTGTGTGTGTGTGTGTGTGTGTGTGTGTGTGTGTGTGTGTGTGTGTGTGTGTGTGTGTGTGTGTGTGTGTGTGTGTGTGTTTCAGAGGCTGTTCAGTGACAGTGTGGTGTTGACCATGCTGGAGGTGGCCAGGACGGTGGAGCAAATTCTCAGGGTGAAACACTCTTCTCTCTAAAGACACATTCTATACACGTACAGACACATTCTATACACATACAGACACATTCTATACACATACAGACACATTCTATACACATACAGATACATTCTATACACATACAGACACATTCTATACACATACAGATACATTCTATACACATACAGACACATTCTATACACATACAGACACATTCTATACACATACAGATACATTCTATAAACATACAGACACATTCTATACACATACAGACACATTCTATAGACATAGAGACACATTCTATACACATACAGACACATTCTATACACGTAGAAACACATTCTATACACATACAAACACATTCTACAGACATAGAGACACATTCTATACACATATAGACACATTCTATACACATACAGACACATTCTATACATGTAGAAACACCTTCTATACACATACAAACACATTCTACAGACATAGAGACACATTCTATACACATACAGACACATTCTATGCATATACAGACACATTCTATACACGTACAAACACATTCTATACACATACAGACACATTCTATACACATACAGACATTCTATACACATACAAACACATTCTATACACATACAGACATTCTATACACATACAGACACATCTATAGACATACAGACATTCTATACACATACAGACACATTCTATAGACATACAGACACATTCTATACACATACAGACACATTCTATAGACATACAGACACATTCTATAGACATACAGACACATTCTATAGACATACAGACACATTCTATAGACATACAGACACATTCTATAGACATACAGACACATTCTATGCACATACAGACACATTCTATACACCTAGAGACACATTCTATACACGTACAGACACAGTGAGGTTTTCTGAATTGTAGCTTCTGTTCTTGTATCGTGTGTGTGTGTGTGTGTGTGTGTGTGTGTGTGTGTGTGTTTGACAGGACCCAGAGGATAGTCTGGTTGTGTTGAGTGGTTGTGGAACCTCTGGTCGCTTGGCCTTCCTAATGGCGGTAATTATTACTATATTTGATCATTTTATAATTGTATAATTTGGTATATGCAGTATCTTTATGAGATGTGATGTTTTTCCAGTCATGTTTTAACAGAGCCCTGAGAGACAGGCAGCAGAACACTGTTTATTCTTATATCATTGCTGGGGGAGACAGGTGAGAGTGTGAGATATTACACACACACACACACACACACACACACACACACACACACACACACACACACACACACACACACACACACACGTACATACACACACACACACACACACACACACACACACACATGTACGTACATACACACACACACACACACACACACACACACATACAACGTGCGTGCCCACGCAAGCTTTTTATGTTCTGTTGTGTTTAATGTTCTGTGTCATGTTGTGTGTTTAATATTGTTTACTGTTCAAATCAAATCAAATTGTATTAGTCACATGCACAACAGCATGTCACCTTACAGTGAGATGCTTACTTAAATAAGAGACCCTAACCAACAGTGCAGTTTAAAAAAAGATATGGATAAGAATAAGAGATAAAAGTAACAAGTAATTAAAGAGCAGCAGTAAAATAACAATAGTGAGACTATATACAGGTACAGAGTCAGTGTGCGGGGGCACCGGTTAGTTGAGGTAGTATGTACATGTAGGTAGAGTTATTAAAGTGACTATGCATAGATGACAACAGAGAGTAGCAGTGGTATAAAAGGGGGGGACGGGGGGGGGGGACAGGCAAATAGTCTGGGTAGCCATTTGACTAGATGTTTTGGAGTCTCATGGCTTCGGGGTAGAAGCTGTCTAGAAGCCTCTTGGACCTTGACTTGGTGCTCCGGTACCGCTTGATGGTTCCTTGCGGTAGCAGAGAGAAG
>NC_034180.2:50407368-50519868 GCF_002021735.2 Oncorhynchus kisutch | reverse complement strand
TCAGGGTGATGCGCTGTGTTGCTTTTACGCCAAACATAACGTTTTGCATTGTTGCCAAAAAGTTCCATTTTGGTTTCATCTGACCAGAGCACCTTCTTCCACATGTTTGGTGTGTCTCCCAGGTGGCTTGTGGCAAACTTTAAACAACACTTTTTATGGATATCTTTAAGAAATGGCTTTCTTCTTGCCACTCTTCCATAAAGGCCAGATTTGTGCAATATACGACTGATTGTTGTCCTATGGACAGAGTCTCCCACCTCAGCTGTAGATCTCTGCAGTTCATCCAGAGTAATCATGGGCCTCTTGGCTGCATCTCTGATCAGTTTTCTCCTTGTATGAGCTGAAAGTTTAGAGGGACGGCCAGGTCTTGGTAGATTTGCAGTGGTCTGATACTCCTTCCATTTCAATATTATCGCTTGCACAGTGCTCCTTGGGATGTTTAAAGCTTGGGAAATCTTTTTGTATCCAAATCCGGCTTTAAACTTCTTCACAACAGTATCTCGGACCTGCCTGGTGTGTTCCTTGTTCTTCATGATGCTCTCTGCGCTTTTAACGGACCTCTGAGACTATCACAGTGCAGGTGCATTTATACGGAGACTTGATTACACACAGGTGGATTGTATTTATCATCATTAGTCATTTAGGTCAACATTGGATCATTCAGAGATCCTCACTGAACTTCTGGAGAGAGATTGCTGCACTGAAAGTAAAGGGGCTGAATAATTTTGCACACCCAATTTTTCAGTTTTTGATTTGTTAAAAAAGTTTGAAATATCCAATAAATGTCGTTCCACTTCATGATTGTGTCCCACTTGTTGTTGATTCTTCACAAAAAAATACAGTTTTATATCTTTATGTTTGAAGCCTGAAATCTGGCAAAAGGTTGCAAAGTTCAAGGGGGCCGAATACTTTCGCAAGGCACTGTATCTGTGTGTGTATCTGTGTGTGTTTGTCTGTCTGGTTGTGTATGTTTGTGTGTGTGTGTGTGTGTGTGTGTGTGTGTGTGTGTTTCTATCTGTGTATACTGTATGTGTGTGTTTATGTGTGTATCTGAGTGTGTATCTGTGTGTGTTTGTCTGTGTGTGTTTGTCTGTCTTTGTATCTGTGTTTGTATATGTGTATATCTGTGTGTGTATCTGTGTGTATCTGAGTGTGTATCTGAGTGTATATCTGTGTGTGTTTGTCTGTGTTTCTGTGTGGTTGTGTATGTTTGTGTGTATCTGTGTGTTTGTATCTGTGTTTCTGTGTGTACTGTGTGTTTGTATCTGTGTTTCTGTGTGTGTTAATGTGTGTACTGTGTGTTTGTGTTCTACAGAGTTCTCCTGGACATGATGAGAGGATATGAGAGAGTCTATAGTGTCACCTACAGTCACAGTGACCAGATAGCAACACTGCTACAGACCGCAGGACTCAGGTACGTCAACTTCAGACAAACATCAGACAAACTTCAGACAAACATCAGACCAACAACTGGTTAAAAACACCAAGATGTTTGTTTGTGTGTGTGTGTGTGTTTGTGTGTGTGTGTGTGTGTATTTCAGCTTGCAGTGTGGTGGACGTGTGTGTTACCTGTCCTGGGGGTCTCTAGGTTTAGTGGGACTCATCGATGCCAGCGAGTGTATCCCGACATTCGGAGCAGGTGAGTGTGTTTGAGGACAGGGTATCCCGACATTCGGATCAGGTGAGTGTGATTGAGGACAGGGTATCCTGACATTTGGAGCAGGTGAGTGTGTTTGAGGACAGGGTATCCCGACATTCGGAGCAGGTGAGTGTGATTGAGGACAGGGTATCCTGACATTCGGATCAGGTGAGTGTGTTTGAGGACAGGGTATCCCGACATTCGGATCAGGTGAGTGTGATTGAGGACAGGGTATCCTGACATTCGGATCAGGTGAGTGTGTTTGAGGACAGGGTATCCCGACATTTGGATCAGGTGAGTGTGATTGAGGACAGGGTATCCTGACATTCGGGTCAGGTGAGTGTGTTTGAGGACAGGGTATCCTGACATTCGGAGCAGGTGAGTGTGTTTGAGGACAGGGTATCCTGACATTCATAGCAGGTGAGTGTGTTTGAGGACAGGGTATCCTGACATTCGGATCAGGTGAGTGTGTTTGAGGACAGGGTATCCTGACATTCGGAGCAGGTGAGTGTGTTTGAGGACAGGGTATCCTGACATTCAGAGCAGGTGAGTGTGTTTGAGGACAGGGTATCCTGACATTCGGGTCAGGTGAGTGTGTTTGAGGACAGGGTATCCTGACATTCGGAGCAGGTGAATGTGTTTGAGGACAGGGTATCCTGACATTCGGAGCAGGTGAGTGTGATTGAGGACAGGGTATCCTGACATTCGGAGCAGGTGAGTGTGTTTGAGGACAGGGTATCCTGACATTCAGAGCAGGTGAGTGTGTTTGAGGACAGGGTATACTGACATTCGGAGCAGGTGAGTGTGTTTGAGGACAGGGTATCCTGACATTCAGAGCAGGTGAGTGTGTTTGAGGACAGGGTATCCTGTAGTATTGTATAGTGGATTAACACAGGGACACGATACAGACCAAACCATAGACACTACATTGGATGTGTGTTAGTGATTGTGAAGTAAATACCCAATTACTGTGTGTGTGTGTGTGTGTGTGTGTGTGTGTGTGTGTGTGTGTGTGTGTGTGTGTGTGTGTGTGTGTGTGTGTGTGTGTGTGTGTGTGTGTGTGTGTGTGTGTGTGTGTGTGTATGTGTGTGTGTGTGTGTGTCTGTCTGTGTGTGTGTGTGTGTGTGTGTGTGTGTGTGTGTGTGTGTGTGTGTGTGTGTGTGTGTGTGTGTGTGTGTGTGTGTGTGTGTGTGTGTGTCTGTGTGTGTGTGTCTGTGTCAGACTATGAGGATATCCGAGGCTTCATCAGTGGAGGATACCAGGACATGGACAACATAGAGGGAGACCTCACATCACTGGTACAGAGCTACTGTTGGTGACATCACTGGTACAGAGCTACTGTTGGTGACATCACTGGTACAGAACTACTGTTGGCGACATCACTGGTACAGAGCTACTGTTGGTGACATCACTGGTACAGAGCTATTGTTGGTGACATCACTGGTACAGAGCTACTGTTGGTGACATCACTGGTACAGAACTACTGTTGGTGACATCACTGGTACAGAGCTACTGTTGGTGACATCACTGGTACAGAGCTACTGTTGGTGACATCACTGGTACAGAACTACAGTTGGTGACATCACTGGTACATAGCTACTGTTGGTGACATCACTGGTACAGAACTACTGTTGGTGACATCACTGGTACAGAGCTACTGTTGGTGACATCACTGGTACAGAGCTACTGTTGGTGACATCACTGGTACAGAACTACTGTTGGTGACATCACTGGTACAGAACTACTGCTGGTGACATCACTGGTACAGAGCTACTGTTGGTGACATCACTGGTACAGAACTACTGTTGGTGACATCACTGGTACAGAGCTACTGTTGGTGACATCACTGGTACAGAGCTACTGTTGGTGACATCACTGGTACAGAACTACTGTTGGTGACATCACTGGTACAGAACTACTGCTGGTGACATCACTGGTACAGAGCTACTGTTGGTGACATCACTGGTACAGAACTACTGTTGGTGACATCACTGGTACAGAACTACTGTTGGTGACATCACTGGTACAGAACTACTGTTGGTGACATCACTGGTACAGAACTACTGTTGGTGACATCACTGGTACAGAGCTACTGTTGGTGACATCACTGGTACAGAACTACTGTTGGTGACATCACTGGTACAGAGCTACTGTTGGTGACATCACTGGTACAGAGCTACTGTTGGTGACATCACTGGTACAGAACTACTGTTGGTGACATCACTGGTACAGAGCTACTGTTGGTGACATCACTGGTACAGAGCTATTGTTGGTGACATCACTGGTACAGAACTACTGTTGGTGACATCACTGGTACAGTATTACTGTTGGTGACATCTCTGGTGCAGAACTACTATTTATGACATCACTTCTACAGTACTACTGTTGGTGACATCACTGGTACAGAACTACTGTTGGTGACATCACTGGTACAGAACTACTGTTGGTGACATCACTGGTACAGTATTACTGTTGGTGACATCACTGGTACAGAACTACTGTTGGTGACATCACTGGTACAGAACTACTGTTGGTGACATCACAGGTACAGAGCTACTGTTGGTGACATCACTGGTACAGAGCTACTGTTGGTGACATCACTGGTACAGTATTACTGTTGGTGACATCACTGGTACAGAGCTATTGTTGGTGACATCACTGGTACAGTACTACTGTTGGTGACATCACTGGTAGATGTTATAATCTCCACCCGGCACAGCCAGAAGAGGACTGGCCACCCCTCATAGCCTGGTTTCTCTCTAGGTTTCTTCCTAGGTTATATAAATACATTTGATTTGATACAGAACTACTGTTGGTGACGTCACTGGTACAGAGCTATTGTTGGTGACATCACTGGTACAGTATTACTGTTGGTGACATCACTGGTACAGAACTACTGTTGGTGACATCACTGGTACAGAACTACTGTTGGTGACATCACTGGTACAGACCTACTGTTGGTGACATCACTGGTACAGAACTACTGTTGGTGACATCACTGGTACAGAACTACTGTTGGTGATATCACTGGTACAGAACTACTGTTGGTGACATCACTGGTACAGAGCTACTGTTGGTGACATCACTGGTACAGAACTACTGTTGGTGACATCACTGGTACAGAACTACTGTTGGTGACATCACTGGTACAGAACTACTGTTGGTGACATCACTGGTACAGAACTACTATTGGTGACATCACTGGTACAGAACTACTGTTGGTGACATCACTGGTACAGAACTACTGTTGGTGACATCACTGGTACAGAACTACTGTTGGTGACATCACTGGTACAGAACTACTGTTGGTGACATCACTGGTACTGAGCTACTGTTGGTGACATCACTGGTACAGAACTACTGTTGGTGACATCACTGGTACAGAACTACTGTTGGTGACATCACTGGTACAGAACTACTATTGGTGACATCACTGGTACAGAACTACTGTTGGTGACATCACTGGTACAGAACTACTGTTGGTGACATCACTGGTACTTAGCTACTGTTGGTGACATCACTGGTACAGAACTACTGTTGGTGACATCACTGGTACAGAACTACTGTTGGTGACATCACTGGTACAGAACTACTGTTGGTGACATCACTGGTACTGAGCTACTGTTGGTGACATCACTGGTACAGAACTACTGTTGGTGACATCACTGGTACAGTACTACTGTTGATGATCTGGCCTGATGCCCTTTCCAGTTTACAGAATAAATAGTCCCGTTTATTATCCGGCAGAAATGACTGCCAAGCCAAATATCAGCTGAAGGGAGACCATGAGTCATGGGCAATATATTTTACACAGAGAGAGAGAGAGAGAGAGCTGACACGCTTATTTTATTACCATATTTTCTAACAGTGTGTGTGTGTGTGTGTGTGTGTGTGTATGTTTTTCCAGGGATCCCAGTTCTGTATAGCCCATGAGGACTTTGTGAGTCTGGTTCTGCCTACTTTGAGTGACAGAGACACCGTCCTACTGCTGTACACATGTCATGGTGAGCCCACTGAGCTAAAGCCCTGGCACTAACACATGTCCTTGGGTCTCAGACAAGGTAACTAACAATTGTTGAGCATAAACAGTGTTAGGCCGGATTCAATACGATCGCTTTTAAGCACAATATGTATTCCACAAATCTATATAATCAATCTAAAACAGTCAAAAGTTTAGAATTTCACAATTTGAATTATATTTATCAAAAAATTAATATACCAACATTTTGGCTGTGACATCAAGAAAGGGACAGCCTGCTGGTGGCTTCGGTGGTGGAGGCCAATCTAAAGGGCCAATCTACAGGGCCAATCTAAGGGCCAATCTAAGGGGCCAATCTAAGGGGCCAATCTACGGGGCCAATCTACTGGCCAGGGTCCCGGTCTAGAAGCACGGTTTTGAGTTCTCCTACAGGAGGCTGTATGGATCTGTACCTGCTGCAGTGTAGTTTAGTAGGATGGAGGCTGTACCTGCGGCAGTGTAGTTTAGTAGGATGGAGGCTGTATAGATCTGTACCTGCTGCAGTGTAGTTTAGTAGGATGGAGGCTGTATAGATCTGTACCTGCTGCAGTGTAGTTTAGTAGGATGGGGGCTGTACCTGCTGCGGTGTAGTTTAGTAGGATGGGGGCTGTACCTGCTGCAGTGTAGTTTAGTAGGATGGAGGCTGTACCTGTTGCAGTGTAGTTTAGTAGGATGGGGGCTGTACCTGCTGCAGTGTAGTTTAGTAGGATGGAGGCTGTACCTGCTGCAGTGTAGTTTAGTAGGATGGAAGCTGTATAGATCTGTACCTGTGGCAGTGTAGTTTAGTAGGATGGAGGCTGTACCTGCTGCAGTGTAGTTTAGTAGGATGGAGGCTGTATAGATCTGTACCTGTGGCAGTGTAGTTTAGTAAGATGGAGGCTGTACCTGCTGCAGTGTAGTTTAGTAGGATGGAGGCTGTACCTGCTGCAGTGTAGTTTAGTAGGATGGAGGCTGTATGGATCTGTACCTGTGGCAGTGTAGTTTAGTAGGATGGAAGCTGTATAGATCTGTACCTGTGGCAGTGTAGTTTAGTAAGATGGAGGCTGTACCTGCTGCAGTGTAGTTTAGTAGGATGGAGGCTGTATGGATCTGTACCTGTGGCAGTGTAGTTTAGTAGGATGGGGGCTGTATAGATCTGTACCTGTGGCAGTGTAGTTTAGTAGGACGGAGGCTGTACCTGCTGCAGTGTAGTTTAGTAGGATGGAGGCTGTATGGATCTGTACCTGTGGCAGTGTAGTTTAGTAGGATGGGGGCTGTATAGATCTGTACCTGTGGCAGTGTAGTTTAGTAGGATGGGGGCTGTACCTGCTGCAGTGTAGTTTAGTAGGACGGAGGCTGTACCTGCTGCAGTGTAGTTTAGTAGGATGGAGGCTGTATGGATCTGTACCTGCTGCAGTGTAGTTTAGTAGGATGGAGGCTGTACCTGCTGCAGTGTAGTTTAGTAGGATTGAGGCTGTATGGATCTGTACCTGTGGCAGTGTAGTTTAGTAGGATGGAGGCTGTATGGATCTGTACCTGCTGCAGTGTAGTTTAGTAAGATGGAGGCTGTACCTGCTGCAGTGTAGTTTAGTAGGATGGAGGCTGTACCTGCTGCAGTGTAGTTTAGTAGGATTGAGGCTGTATGGATCTGTACCTGTGGCAGTGTAGTTTAGTAGGATGGGGGCTGTACCTGCTGCAGTGTAGTTTAGTAGGATGGAGGCTGTACCTGCTGCAGTGTAGTTTAGTAGGATGGAGGCTGTATAGATCTATACCTGCTGCAGTGTAGTTTAGTAGGATGGAGGCTCCATCCTACTTGCAGTATATCATGGTAGCCAATGTGTGTGTTAGCCATTATACCTGGATGTATTGCTACTGCTGCTAGTAACTTTAGTGATGTTAGCACTCGGGTTACCATTATACCTGATATTACTGTTACTGCTGCTAGTAGCATTAGTAATGTTAGTACTCAGGTTAGCATGTGGCTAGCTATAGCTACCATCGGCCAACACCAGAGTTGTGCTAATAGCCTAAAGGGGCTATGCTAACAGCCAAATATCAACAACAAAACAAATGAGGACTCGGTATGTTGTGGGTCTCCACTGTTTTGTGTGTTCTTCTCCTGTTGTGTGTTCACTCCTGTTGTGTTCTTCTCCTGTTGTGTGTTCTTCTCCTGTTGTGTGTTCACTCCTGTTGTGTGTTCTTCTCCTGTTGTGTGTTCACTCCTGTTGTGTTCTTCTCCTGTTGTGTGTTCACTCCTGTTGTGTGTTCACTCCTGTTGTGTGTTCACTCCTGTTGTGTTCTTCTCCTGTCGTGTGTTCACTCCTGTTGTGTTCACTCCTGTTGTGTTCACTCCTGTTGTGTGTTCACTCCTGTTGTGTGTTCACTCCTGTCGTGTTCTTCTCCTGTCGTGTGTTCACTCCTGTTGTGTGTTCACTCCTGTCGTGTTCTTCTCCTGTCGTGTGTTCACTCCTGTTGTGTGTTCACTCCTGTCGTGTTCTTCTCCTGTCGTGTGTTCACTCCTATTGTGTTCTTCTCTTGTCGTGTGTTCACTCCTGTCGTGTTCTTCTCCTGTTGTGTTCTTCTCCTGTTGTGTGTTCACTCCTGTTGTGTGTTCACTCCTGTCGTGTGTTCACTCGCGTTCTTCTCTTGACTTATCTTTTCAGAACGCTTTTCCGACATGACTTCGGTCAAATTCTGATAAAATTTTATTCAAAACACAAATGTAAAGTGATATGTCATATTGGGACTTTTAGTTGGAAGTAGGAATCTAATCAGAAGGTTTAACAGCAACCTAAATCTGCAGTCTTCCCATTAAAGGCAATGTTCCAGCAGTTCCTCAGATTGAATTGCAGCCTCTCTGTCCCAGACAATGCCATCCGTTTTTGTTTAGATGACGTTGGTGATGTAGAGAAGATGGTCCACAGAGTGAGAGAGAAGACCTCCAACCTACACTCTCTCTATCACGGACTAGAGGGAGACACCGCTGTTGTACGTGCACACACACACACACACTGATTGGCGTACATGCGTGTGTTTGTTTTCCTGAGTGATTGCCTGTGTGAGTGAGTGTGTGTGTGTGTGTGTGTGTGTGTGTGTGTGTGTGTGTGTGTGTGTGTGTGTGTGTGTGTGTGTTAACTGTGCTGTATGTTTTCAGGACAGCATTGGTCTCCTGTGTTCATCTGTCCTCAACATAACCTGGCCCTCCTCCTCTACTGTCCACATGGTACATCACATGACTTCAGTCAGTTCAATACAGGTCTATAGTGGTACATCACATGACTTCAGTCAGTTCAATACAGATCTATAGTGGTACAACACATGACTTCAGTCAGTTCAATACAGGTCTATAGTGGTACATCACATGACTTCAGTCAGTTCAATACAGGTCTATAGTGGTACATCACATGACTTCAGTCAGTTCAATACAGACAGCTTTTATTCTGCTCATTCTCATCCTCTCAACTCATCAATTTTTCTCTCTCTACCCCAACCCCCTCTCTCTCTCTCTCCCTCCCCCTCGCTATCTCTATCTCTATCTCTCCCCCTCTCTCTCTCCCCCTTGCTCTCTCTCTCCCCCTTGCTATCTCTCTCTCTCTCCCCCTTGCTCTCTCTCTCTCTCTCCCCCCTCTCTCCCCCCCCCCCCCCCCCCCCCCCCCCCCTCTCTCTCTCTCTCTCTCTCTCTCTCCCCCCTGCAATCCCTCCCCAGCAGTGGGAGCTGTCCAGTAAGTTGGTGCTGAATGCTGTGAGTACAGGAAGTCACGTTTTAAAGGGAAAGATCTACAGGAACCACATGGTAGACCTACAGGTCACCAACAGCAAACTGTACCACAGGGCTATACACATACTGCAGGTACGCACGCACGCACGCACGCATGCACGCACACACGCACACACACACACACACACACACACACACACACACACACACACACACACACACACACACACACACTAACCATCTCTCTCCCTGTAGAAGTTGTCAGGTGTCTCCCTGACCCAGTGTGAGGAGGCTCTATTGAAGGCCATATATCATGTGGAGCAACTTCCAGAGGATATCACCTCAGCTGGGGTCACCACACACACACTCACCGCCAGCCGCAGGAACAGGGTAAATAAACACACACACACACACACACTCACCGCCAGCCGCAGGAACAGGGTAAACAAACACACACACACACACACTCACCGCCAGCCGCAGGAACAGGGTAAACACACACACACACACACAAAACCAGCAGCATGTGACAGGGGCAAGAGTCCATTACAGATGACAAAGGAAGACCCAGCCGTGATCTGCCCAACAATTCCTCTCTACCAGATCAACTCATTGCATTTTATGCATGCTTTCAAAATAATACAATTGTGCCGGGTCAGAGGGCCGCCACCGACCCAGAAGATTGGGTGATCTCGCTCTCCGAGGCCCGACATGAGTAAAGTCTTTAATCAGGTCAGTACCCACAAGGCCGCGGCGCCCAATGCTATTCCAGGTTTGCGTTCTCAGATCACATCCCGGTCTGTAATCCCCACGTGTTTTAAGATGACCACCATCATTCAAATCAAATCAAACTTTATTAGTCACACGAGTCGAATACAACAAGTGTAGACCTTAAACAACAGTCGTTAAACAACAGTGCAGTTCAAGAAGAAGAAAATATTTACCAAGTAGATTAAAATAAAAAAGTAAATCATAAAAAGTAACACAATAAGAATAACATTTTCTGTTCCTAAGAACTCTAAGGCTTCATGCCACAATGACTATCACCCTGTAGCATTCACTTCTGTAATCAGGAAGTGCTTTGAGAGGCACTATGATACACAACAACTCTACCATCCCAGACACCCTAGAACAATTCCAATTAACATACCGCCCCAACAGATCCATAGACGACACAATCTCAAGTTGCACTCCACACTGCCATCACCCACCTTGATAAGAGGAATACCTCAACTCAGCAAAAAGAAGAAACGTCCCTTTTTCAGGATCCTGTCTTTCAAAGATAATTTGTAAAAAATAAAAAATAACTTCCCAGATCTTCATTGTAAAGGGTTTAAACACTGTTTCCCATGCTTGTTCAATGAACCATAAACAATTAATGAACATGCACCTGTGGAACGGTTGTTAAGACACGAACAACTTACAGACGGTATGCAATTAAGGTCACAGTTATGAAAACTTAGAACACTAAAGAGGCCTTTCTACTGACTCTGAAAAACACCAAAAGAAAGATGCCCAGGGTCCCTGCTCATTTGTGTGAACCTGCCTTAGGCATGCTGCAAGGAGGCATGAGGACTGTAGATGTGGCCAGGGCAATAAATTGCAATGTCCGTACTGTGAGACGCCTAAGACAGCACTACAGGGAGACAGGACGAACAGCTGATCATCCTCACAGTGGCAGACCACGTATAACAACATCTGCAGAGGATCAGTACATCCGAACATCACACCTGTGGGACAGGTACAGCACGGCAAAAACAACTACCCGAGTCACACGCGGTTTTGTCTCACCAGGGGTGATGGTCGGATTCGCGTTTATCGTCGAGGGAATGAGCGTTACACCGAGGCCTGTACTCTGGAGTGAGATCGATTTTGGAGGTGGAGGGTCCATCATGGTCTGGGGCGATGTGTCACAGCATCATCGGACTGAGCTTGTTGTCATTGCAGGCAATCTCAACACTGTGTGTTACAAGGAAGACATCCTCCTTCCTCATGTGGTACCCTTCTTGCAGGCTCATCCTGACATGACCCTCCAGCATGACAATGCCACCAGCCATACTGCTTATTCTGTGCGTGATTTCCTGCAAGACAGAAATGTCAGTGTTCTGCCATGGCCAGCGAAGAGCCTGGATTGCAATCCCATTGAGCACGTCTGGGACTTGTTGGATCGGAGGGTGAGGGCTAGGGCCACTCCCCCCCCCCCAGAAATGTCCGGGAACTTGCAGGTGCCTTGGTGGAAGAGTGAGATGCACTGCAGTACTTAATGCAGCTGGTGGCCACACCAGATACTGACTGTTACTTTTGATTTTAATCCCCCTTTTGGTCAGGGACACATTATTCAATTTCTGTTAGTCACATGTCTGTGGAACTTGTTCAGTTTATGTCTCAGTTGTTGAAACTTGTTATGTTCATACAAATATTTACATATGCTAAGTTTGCTGAAAATAAAACGCAGTTGACAGTGAGAGGACATTTCTTGGCAGGCCTTATCACCGGCGACAGTTAGACAGCCTACAGGGAGGTCAGTGACCTGGTAGTGTGGTGCCGGAACAATAACCTCTCACTCAAAGTCTGTAAGACCAAGGAGCTGTTTGTGGACTACAGGAAACGGAGAGGACGAGAACACACTCATCCACATCGACGGGGCTGCAGTGGAGCGGGTCAAGGACTTCAAGTTCCTCAGTGTTCACATGCACACAGTCGTGAAGAATGCGCGACAGCACCTCTTCCCCCTCAGGAGGTGGAAAGGTTTGGCATGGGCCCTAAATCCTCAAAATGTTCTACAACGGTAGCATTGAGAGCATCTTCACTGGCCGCATCACTACTTGTTATGACAATAGCACTGCCCTCGATCCCAGTACATCACTGGGGCCGAACTCCCTGCCATCCAGGAACTCTATATCAGGCGGTGTGAAAGGAAAGCCCGGAAAATTGTTAAAGACTCCAGCCATCCAAGCTATCGACGGTTCTCTCTGCCTCTGCATGGCAGGCGGTACACCGTGCATCAAGTCTGAAACCAACAGACTCCTAAAGAGCTAGTAGCCATAAGACTGCTAAAGAGCTAGTAGCCATAAGACTGCTAAAGAGCTAGTAGCCATAAGACTGCTAAAGAGCTAGTAGCCATAAGACTCCTAAAGAGCTAGTAGCCATAAGACTGCTAAAGAGCTAGTAGCCATAAGACTCCTAAAGAGCTAGTAGCCATAAGACTGCTAAATAGAGAACTAAATATCTATAAAATAAAAATAAATATATATCTGAGTTGACGTTTGTATCTTATTCTCACAGGGCCCTACAGACTACACGCACTGATACTCCAACATACACACACACCAACCCACACTGATACTCCAGCACCAACAGACTCCTAAAGAGCTTGAAGCCCTCGACCCGCTCCACTGCAGCCCCGTCAGTGTGGATGAGGGCGTTCTCGTCAAACACAAATTCCATCATTCATAATATGCACATACATTTATACTCACTCTACACAAATACACGCACTCACATACAATCATCATATACGCTGCTGCTACTCTGTTTATCATATATCCTGATGCCTAGTCACCTGACCCCTATACATATCTACCTCTATCACGTCAGTATCCCTGCATATTGTAAATAATGGTGCTGGAACTGACCCTGTATATAGTATGCTTCATTGGAGGCTGCTGAGGGGAAGACGGCTCATAGTAAAGGCTGGAATGGAGGGAATGGAATGGTATACAAATGAAAACCATGTGTTTGATGCCATTCCACTCACTCCATTCCAGCCTTTACTATGAGCCGTCCTGTCATCAGCAGCCTCCTGCTTACTTTGTATTCTACTTTCTTATTTTATATCTTCTGTGTTTTTCTTCTACCTTGTTATTTTTAGTGCTACATTGTTATTGATTACGGCATTAAAACACTGACACAAACACACACCGCTATCTGTCTGTCAATTGCTAACTGTTGTTCTGTTGTTCTCTCTCAATTCAATTCAATTCAAGGGCTTTATTGACATGGGAAACATGTGTTAACATTGCCAAAGCAAGTGAGGTAGATAATATATAAAGTGAAATAAACAATAAAAATTAACAGTAAACATTACACATACAGAAGTTTCAAAACAATAAAGACATTACAAATGTCATATTATATATATACAGTGTTTTAACAATGTACAAATGGTAAAGGACACAAGATAAAATAAATAAGCATAAATATGGGTTGTATTTACAATGGTGTGTGTTCTTCACTGGTTGTCCTTTTCTCGTGGCAACAGGTCACAAATCTTGCTGCTGCTCTCTCTCTCTCTATATATATAGGTGGTCCCGCTGGCGTTAGTCTGTCTGCTGATTGGTTGCTCTCTCTCTGAGGCGGAGTCTCGTCTGGAGTCCCACCCAGTGGTGCGTGATGCTGTAGAGGCTTGTCTGACATCATCACAACATCTGACATCATCAGCAGGAGACCAGAACTCCACAAATCATTGACTTCCTACAGTTGGAAACTTTATGATACTATAGTATTATAATTATACTATACTTTGATTAACTATACTTTAATAATATGTTTTGATAAGATCAGTTCGTAACCTCTAAAGGAATGTGGTGGATGTAACCTTAATCATTTATCTTCCATTTACTAACATAACAAACACTACATAGTATGATAACATTCGGAAAGTAATCAGACCCATTGACATTTTTCACATTTTGTTACGTTACAGCCTTATTGTAAAATGGATTAAAAATCATTTAAAAATCTGCAATCTGTACACAATACCCCATAATTATAAAGTGAAAACAGGTTTGTAGAATGTTTGCAAAATAGCTTATTTACATATGTATTCAGACCCTTTGATATGAGAATCGAAATTGAGCTCAGGTGCATCCTGTTTCCATTTATCATCCTTGAGATGTTTCTACAACTTTACCTGTGGTAAATTCAATTGATTTGTAAAAGGCACACACCTGTCTATATAAGGTCCACAGTTGACAGTGCATGTCAGAGCAAAAACCAAGCTATGAGGTCGAAGGAATTGTCCGTAGAGCTCCGAGACAGGCACCATCCCGATGGTGAAGCATGGTGGTGGCAGCATCATGCTGTGGAGATGTTTTTGAGCTGCAGGGACTGGGAGGCTAGTCAGGATCGAGGAAAAGATGAACAGAGAAAAGTACAGAGAGATCCTTCAAGAAAACCTGCTCCAGAGTGCTCAGGACCTCAGACTGGGGTGAAGGTTCACCTTCCAACAGGACAACGACCTTAAGCACACAGCTAAGACAAAGCAGTATTGGCTTCGGGACAAGTCTCTGAATATCCTTGAGTTGCCCAGCCAGAGCCCGGACTTGAACCCGATCGAACATCTCTGGAGAGACCTGAAAATAGCTGTGCAGCAACGCTCCCCATCCAACTTGACAACACTTGAGGGGACCTGCAGAGAAGAATGGGAGAAACTCCCTAAATACAGGTGTGCCAAGCTTGTAGCATCATACCTAGGACTTGAGTCTGTAATCACTGCCAAAGGTGCTTCAACAAAGTTCTGAGTAAAGGGTCTGTATATTTATGTAAAATGTGATATTTCCATTTTTTATTTGTAATAAATTAGCAACAATTTTAAACAAAAAACCTTTTGCTTTGTCATTATGTGATGTTGTGTTTAAATTGATGAGGAGAAAAAAATATTTAATACATTTTAGAATAAGGCTGTAACAGTTCATCTTTCAATCACCCACGTGGGTATATGCTCTTAAAAACCAATGAGGAGATGGGAGAGGCGGGACTCGCAGCGCATCAAGCGTCACAAATAGAACCAAGTTCTATTTTAGTGTCTGGCTACGTAGACGCTCCTGGCTACACGTGAGCAGTGTATTTACACATACAGCAGACTGTAACCATGTCACTGTAACCATGACAACAAGGTAGCACCAGAGGGCAGTAGAACAGCAGACTGTAACCATGACAACAAGGCGGCACCAGAGGGCAGTAGAACAGCAGACTGTAACCATGACAACAAGGCAGCACCAGAGGGCAGTAGAACAGCAGACTGTAACTATGACAACAAGGCAGCACCAGAGGGCAGTAGAACAGCAGACTGTAACCATGACAACAAGGCAGCACCAGAGGGCAGCAGAACAGCAGACTGTAACCATGACAACAAGGCAGCACCAGAGGGCAGTAGAACAGCAGACTGTAACCATGACAACAAGGTAGCACCAGAGGGCAGTAGAACAGCAGACTGTAACCATGACAACAAGGCAGCACCAGAGAGCAGTAGAACAGCAGACTGTAACCATGACAACAAGGCAGCACCAGAGGGCAGTAGAACAGCAGACTGTAACCATGACAATAAGGCAACACCAGAGGGCAGTAGAACAGCAGACTGTAACCATGACAACAAGGTAGCACCAGAGGGCAGTAGAACAGCAGACTGTAACCATGACAACAAGGCAACACCAGAGGGCAGTAGAACAGCAGACTGTAACCATGACAACAAGGCAGCACCAGAGGGCAGTAGAACAGCAGACTGTAACCATGACAACAAGGCAGCACCAGAGAGCAGTAGAACAGCGGCATGTAACCATGACAACAAGGTAGCACCAGAGGGCAGTAGAACAGCAGACTGTAACCATGACAACAAGGTAGCACCAGAGGGCAGTAGAACAGCAGACTGTAACCATGACAACAAGGCAGCACCCGAGGGCAGTAGAACACCAGACTGTAACCATGACAACAAGGCAGCACCAGAGGGCAGTAGAACAGCAGACTGTAACCATGACAATAAGGCAGCACCAGAGGGCAGTAGAACAGCAGACTGTAACCATGACAACAAGGTAGCACCAGAGGGCAGTAGAACAGCAGACTGTAACCATGACAACAAGGTAGCACCAGAGGGCAGTAGAACAGCAGACTGTAACCATGACAACAAGGCAACACCAGAGGGCAGTAGAACAGCAGACTGTAACCATGACAACAAGGCAGCACCAGAGGGCAGTAGAACAGCAGACTGTAACCATGACAATAAGGTAGCACCAGAGGGCAGTAGAACAGCAGACTGTAACCATGACAATAAGGCAGCACCAAAGTGCAGTAGAACAGCAGACTGTAACCATGACAATAAGGCAGCACCAGAGGGCAGTAGGACATGACATTATAAAATCTACTGCAACTGTAGTTGGAAACAAAGCCGTAGGTTGAGTTCTTGTCCGGGTTAGATGCGTTGCTATTGCATTGCAGATTGTTATATCATATGATGTGGTTAGCTGCTATGTTAAGCACCTATTGAGGCGTTGTGAGATCTGGCATTCGTCCGCAATGTAGTAGGGCAGGAACTCGACCGTATAGAGACGTTGGAGCTGGACGCCACGTTGTTACCTCTGAACATTCCATTCACCCACTCATGAGCTGTGATGTTCAGACATTTCCATCAATTGCTATTGGACAATCTTGACCAGAAACCTGTGGGCCACATGGTTAGAATATCAGCACCTATAAGCCAATATGTCGAAGCTGTGATCCACCTCTAGGTATTTGGAGTTATCTGTGAACAAAGCCAATCTGACACAGTCCTGAGGTCTCATTGGTTCACTTCCAGTTATAATAAAATCTGTTTCAGACCATTTTCTTAAACAATTTCCTCAAAGCAAGTTTACCTAAACAGTCAAAGGACATAGAACATACTTGAGAATATTCTCAACTTTCTCCTGCAGGGATCCGTCTCCCAGCGAGATAATATTTATCACAAAAAAAGGTCTGAATGTATCCCACAGCCAATGCAGCATTGTGCTGATACTGACAGTGTCTGTTTCTGCCTTGTGTCCGTGAGGCTACGGCTCAGATTGGACTGTGGTGTAACACATCCTCAATCCCTCTGTGGCAAATTAAAAGACACACACACACACACACACACACACACACACACACACACACACACACACACACACATATAGAGGATTAGAGTAACATGGGTGCTGTTCTCTCTCAGAGTGACTGAGCTGCTTTAGATCCGGTATCCTGGAGCCAATGTGGCACTCCTGGTGCACTGTACACACACTACACACACGACACACACACACTACACTCACAGTACACACGACACACACACCCACACACACACTACACACACACTACACAAACATTACACAGACTGAACAGAATCTAAAGGGATCTCACTCTCCTCTTCACAAAATAGTTAGTCTTTATCTGAACTAGATCTTTTACAAAAGAGTTCAAGTGTTCTAATCAGTGGAAATCTTACGCACGGTACCTTTAAGCAGCAACAAATTTCAGCAACAAATTTCAACTAAACAGTATTTTTCGTTTAAAATATTTTATTTGATTCATTATTATACATTAAAATACATTAGAATCTTCTTTTGAAACTTTACATGGTGTTCCCAAGGTTATGTCACACAAGATTGACAGCCGAACGGACCAATAGCAGCATAGACATGTCCCACAGCACCACCAACCAACCAATAGGACTTGATTGACGCCCAAAACAAAACAAAACAAACATAGACTGCAGTAGACTGAGCCTGAGAGAATCATAGTGCACATCTCTGTCTCAACCCTGTGTAAAGACATGTTACAGTGTAGATATATAGATATGAGGAGGACTTCGCTCTAAACTACAAGTGTCCTGTTTGATCTTATCCATAAATATATTCAATACATCCAGATAACCCTTCAGTCAGGTACGACAACAACAACAGCAATACCAGCTGTACCGCTAATAATGACATTAAAGATAGAGATAGATGTCTCTCTTCTCCCTCATCTCTCTTGACACCATGGTTGCAGTAAAAGCCTATTTATGCTTGATCCCCCCAAAAAATGTGGCCGGAGGCTCTGAACGGAAGGTGTGACGCAATTGCAGAGCCTCCAGAGGCACACGGAGACCAAACTGAGCTCTGTACCGCATCGCCTTGGGCCTCCCAAACTCTGTACCAATGCGGAGGGTTCCGAATAGCTCCTCATTGACATGATTGGTTGACAATCTCACTTCCTTGACAACAGCTCTGCGCTGCTCGGCGATGGGCAAGAAGAATGACTTCTGCAGAGTCCGTAATCACCGTAAATGGTGCTCCGGCCAATGCAGACGTCGGATTGACCACGCAACGTCTTTATTAAGACTTTAGTGATTACCGTCCCACATGGTTAAAGCCCTCCTGCGTCATATCGCTTGACAAAACAACTGAACGCAACAACACAGACGCAGATCAGGGGTGCGTTACCTTGACAACTCAACAACAACAACCTTCACGGGTCTGACAGAAAGCAGACACTTAAACAGGTTCGGTACTAGTGATGAGCGATTAACGGAAATGTTGTACTTTTTTTTTTTTTGCTATTAAACAACTAATTGACTGAAGTCAGTTCAATTACTTGAAATACATTCATTTTTTTTTGTGTGAGCCCAACACACAAATCATTCAAGAGAGAAATCAAGTCAAGAACTATGTGGGACGCTGGGCTGAAGGGAGTTGTAGTTTTCATAGACGGGTTGGATTCGCAACTATGGGGCAAAACTGAGAGGGTTCGTATCCATTCTTATCCAATGTTTATTGAAAACGTAAATAAATGTATTGATGAGCTAGCGATTTTTTTTTTGCCATATTAGCATTGACATGAAATCAGCCAAAACAAGACATGATATCAATAACAAGAAACGAGACACATCCAGAATCCCCACACGCTAGTTTCTTGTCATTCTTGCAAACAATCTGGCCATCCAGAATCACAACAGGTTGACGTCTGCCCCACGGAAGCGCGCACATCGTTTTGTGATGTCAGCTAACCCATCTACATAAAGCAAATATTCAACTTAGTAGTTCAGTGCAGAAACATGGGTCATTAACTACAATGCCCACAATCCATTGCGCCCGTTCTTTCCTGCTTCAACAGAGACTGATATACGTTTACGCCTGCTCTGTTAGGTTAGATACACACAGACCGCAATGTGCACAACACAATGACAAGAGGGACAGAGATAGTTGGTGAAAGTACGCCTTATCTTCTTTGAAGAACTAGTAAAATGATTTAGCCAGACAGCTCTGCGGCATACTTAGGCAGGCTAGCTAAATAGGATGACAAGACAGTACAGTATGGGGAGCACAGATATAATATTAGATGGGCTGGCTGGCAGCTACTGCCTGAACAGATATGAGACCATGACTTTAAAGAATGAAAAATAATAAAAATAATTTAAGAAAACCTAAGTAAATATACACAACTGAAATATTGTATTATTTCATAGTAATTTCAATATGCTCTATTGGTGTCTACCCAATGTGGACCTGACAGAGTCAATGGAATATTTTCTACATGTTTTGGCAATTGAATGTTCACTAGTTTAGGCTTTGGAATTTCTATTAAAGAGCAAAAAAAAATATATATATGTTTAATTTCATGATTCCATAATGCATTTAAAATATGTTTTAATTATCGAAATTGAAATGGAGAAAAAAAAACATGATTATATTTTAATAATCGAAACGAAACCGAACCAACTTCAAAAAGCACTAATCGCTCAGCACTATTCGGGTACCAAACATTATAGGGAAGTTGTCCGTCATACACCCATCACAATCGTTCATACAACCCTCCTTCCCTGAGATTCCAATGGCAGTCTTCAAACACTGAGCTTCAGAATGACACTACAGTAATCTTATCAAGTATACATACATGGTTTGTTGCTTATATATTATATAAATATATAGTTTGGTTGTTACTTTGAATACATTCCCCCAATGCCTATTGTCACAGGGAGGTATATGTTTATGGCTAAGTGATACAAGTTAACCTGTATGTGATGTCAGTACCTTGTGCTCTCAGGTTAACCTAAGAGAAGTGGTTTACAAACTAAACCATATTTCTGTCTGGGACCCAGGAGGAATTGGTCTCCACTTTGAGTCCTGTTCGGGGAGAACCGGTCTAGGGTGTAATTCTGTTTAACAACACACCTATTCACAAACACAAAATACGCATATCATCATGACGTCCAGAATATACACCCCTCCAGACAGTAGAGAATATACACCCCTCCATACAGTAGAGTATATACACCCCTCCAGACAGTAGAGTATATACACCCCTCCATACAGTAGAGAATATACACCCCCCCAGACAGTTGAGAATATACACCCCTCCAGACAGTAGAGTATATACACCCCTCCAGACAGTAGAGTATATACACCCCTCCAGACAGTAGAGTATATACACCCCTCCAGACAGTAGAGTATATACACCCCTCCATACAGTAGAGAATATACACCCCTCCAGACAGTAGAGAATATACACCCCTCCATACAGTAGAGTATATACACCCCTCCAGACAGTAGAGTATATACACCCCTCCAGACAGTAGAGAATATACACCCCTCCATACAGTAGAGTATATACACCCCTCCAGACAGTAGAGTATATACACCCCTCCATACAGTAGAGAATATACACCCCTCCAGACAGTAGAGTATATACACCCCTCCAGACAGTAGAGTATATACACCCCTCCAGACAGTAGAGTATATACACCCTTCCAGACAGTAGAGTATATACACCCCTCCAGACAGTAGAGAATATACACCCTTCCAGACAGTAGAGTATATACACCCCTCTATACAGTAGAGTATATACACCCCTCCAGGAAAATAAAGTCAGACATAAATACAATTGGTTTCTAGAAATATACAAATATAATTTTCACATGACATCTTATGGTTTGTAATATTATGATTGTTTCAGTTATACCCTTCCATAACAATAAAAAGTACATGCCACTCTGACTTGGCAGAATCTACCTTCACCTGTGCAATACCTCCGGTATAGATATTTTTAACCTAGAGAGGGGATTATAAAGTGCTTTATGTGACTGTGATGCTTGCAGATCTAGAACATCCAGTTCTATCTTCTGTGATAGAACTGGACGTCATAGATCATTACTATGTCCTGTGAGGGTTACATTTCTAGATCATCTAGTTCTATATCGCTCTCTTTGGGTTTCCTGCGTTTGGCTCTGGCTGGAGATCGGCTCCTCCTCTGGCCTTTCCCCCCAGACCCCTCACCTGCAGACGCCATCTTTTGTCCATCAGAGCCGGTTTCCTTGGTCTCAATGGGTGTTAAAGAGCGCATTGGTGAAACTGTGTTCTCCATAGATCCTGGCTGGGACTCCACAGAGGTTCTGGTCATCTGGCTTATCAGGGGGATTTCTCTGTTTCCCTCTTTCACCTCTTCATTCTCTTCTTCAGGATTCAACTCCTCCACAGCATCCTCCACCCCCACATTGCCCTCTGTGCCTTCCTCAGGAGTCTCTCCCTCCTCCTCTCCACTTGTCTCTCCTGCTGTGTTTTCATTCTCTTCCTCCTCCTCTTCTTCCACCTTGAATTCAGACACCACATTGTTCTCCTCTGCCTCCTCTCCTCCATCCTCCTCCTCCTCTCCTCCTGTTTCATCCTCCTCAGCTGTTCCCTCTCCTGTCTCTACTCCCTCCTCACCCTCCCCCTCTCCCTCCTCCTCATCCGTCTCCTCCCCCTCTCCCACCACCTCATCCCCCTCTGCTGGTCCATCAACAGTGTTTTCATCTCCTCCCGCTTGATCCTCCTGCACTGCTTCAGCGTCCCCTGCTCCTTCCTCCTCCCCTTCTACTAACTCCTCCCCCTCTCCAGTCTCCTCCGCGTCCACGCCATCTTCTCCTGAAATTTCACCTCCCATCTCTCCTTCCTCCTCCTCCTCATCCTCTGTTCCCTCCACCACTCCATCCTCCTGTTCTTCAGTCTCTATCTCCTCAGCTATTTCCTCAGCTATCTCCTCCTCTACATCCCCCATCACAGACTCAGCTCCATCACTCTCCTGTACTTCCTCCTCTCCCTCAGTCACTCCTTCCTCTTCCTCCTCAGGGATAGCTTCCTCTATGACAACAGTTGGTATAATATCCTCCTTGGTCTCCTCCTCTTCCTCGTCTTTGTGTACCACCTCTGGATTCACACCCTCCTCTTCCTCTTTCTTCTCCTCCAATTCCAGGTGATCATTGTTCAACCCCTGCGTGGGGCTAGAGGGCGCAAGAGGCTTTGGGTCTCTCTTCATCAGCAGGATCTTCCGCAGATCAAACGCCATCATCACCGGCGCTGAGGCGACCACAGCTTCCATTTTGATTTGTTGGACATCCGCCTTCTTCCGTATGCAGGCGTCGCAGGGACAGTATTCATCCTCGCCCTCGCTGCGCTGGTCACTAACATCCGAACCCTGCTCCCCGTCACTCTTGTTCACTGACTGAACCTTCATGACCTTCAAAACACAGTCAAACTTTATTACGAATGTATGCAAAACATGACAATACACGTTACAATAAATTAGGAATTCAAATATATTATGTAATAAAGTCTTACTTAAAAGTTTTTTAAAAAGCTGTTAAACTAAAATAGTGACTTTGTTACTGAGTGACTTTAAAGGTAATTTAGAAACCTCAGGTGTTGGCCCCTCCCACCTTTAGCCTCCGCCTCCTCTGGTCTGTAACGGTTGAATCGCGGGACAGGATAGGGGGGCGCGGCATGCCCCCCCGCCCTGCACGCCCCCGGATCTTCCTCAGCTCACGATCAATGCTCGTCTGGATCCTCTTCTTCACCTCGTCTCTCAGCTCAGTGATCATAGTGTCCAACATCACATTGTTGTCTAGGTCCCAACGTACCTTCACAAACACAACAGTATTATCAAGATTATTCATTTAAAAAATGATGATGAATATGATGATGATGATGATTCATGTTGTTGTATCAGTACCTTGAACTCAGCCATGGCGTCGACGTAGTGGGTCATAAACTGTTTCTCCAGCTTCTTCAGCAGGTTGAGAACCCAGACCGGGTCAGGGTCCTGGGAGACACGCTTGGTGAGCAGGGCTCGCTGGACTGACGGAGGTGTCCCTGAGCTAGGGGTGTCCTCCGGGGTGTCTCTCTCTATGTCAGTGGGGGACTTATAGGCCGTGCTGTTTGAAGAGGATGGGCTTCTTGGGGCTTTGAGGCTCTCAGGAGTCTGCATCATCTCACCTCTCCCTGCGGGCGACTCTGAGATCGCCTCATCCTCCCCTGGACTGCTCTGTACTCGGCTGGCGATGTCTGGGGTGGCCGTGTCTGAAAGCAGCTCTGCTGATGCTCCATCCCCTCCCTCTGTCTCTCCCTCTCCTCCCTCTGTCTCTCCCTCTCCTCCTGTCTCTCCCTCTCCTCCTGTCTCTCCTACTCGTTCCTCCCCCTCTCCTCCCTCTGTCTCTCCCTCTCCTCCTGTCTCTCCTACTCGTTCCTCCCCCTCTCCTCCCTCTGTCTCTCCTGCCTCCCCCACCCCTTCCTCTTCCTCCCCTCCCTCTTCCTCTCCCTCTGCTATGGGAGTGATGTCACCTGCTGTATCATCTGGTTTGCCTTTCCCAGAACCCCCCGACCCAGCTGAGCCACTGCTCAGGTCCACACCAGAGTCTTTCATCCTCTCCTTCTCCTCTGCCTCTCCCTCTTTCCCCTTCCCGGGGTTGGGCTTAGACAGCCACAGTGACTCTAGTATATCCATGACCTCTTGGTATCGCTGGTCCCTGTCAGGGCTTGGAGCTGCAGCTGGGAGAGAGGGCGGGTCGATGAGCTGCAGCTGGGCCAGACAGTCCAGCAGACCTTTAGCAGAGGAGCTCAGTCTGCGTCCGTACACAGGACTTATCTGGAGTAAAGGGATAGAATTAGGAATAAATTGTATCAAATGTGTTTGTTTTTTTATCTCCCTGAAAATCATACAAACCATGAATATGACACATTAAAAATATGAAATTAATAATAGTTTAAAAGTATGAAGCATATCAGTAAAACTATAAAGTATATAACCCTATGAGAAAAAGATTTGGAAAATTCCTATTTTGGGTTGAAAAGATGTTGAAAATACAATGAAAATACTTTTCAACATCTTGTGCTCACTGGAAAGTAAAAGTATGCAAAGAAAAGTCTAGAAACAGGAAATACCTCAGGCAGGGAGCTGCATCGGCCCAGTGTAGGGCTCAGTAGAACCTTCATTACTGCCACAGATGAGTGGCAGCTCCGAGGCAGCTCTGATTCTTTACTGAGGAACAGGTGGCGAGGACGAGAGGAAGTGATGTCATTGGTGGGCGGGGCTGGGTCAGGGCAGAAGCCAGCACACTCTCCCCCTTCTCCTCCCTCCTCCCTCTCTTCTTCTTTTTCTTCCTTCTCTTGCTCCACTGCTACTGCCTCCTCCTCTCCCCTCTCTTCCTCCTCCTCTTTCACCTCCTCCTCTTCCTCTGGGTGCTCTGCAGCCTCCTTCACTTCCTCTTCCTGTTGTCCTGGTTCAGCCATGTTCTCCTCTTCCTCTTCTTGTTGTCCTGGTTCAGCCATGTTCTCCTGTTCCTGTTCCTCTTCCTCTTCCTGTTCTCCTGGTTCAGCCGTGTTCTCCTCTTCCTCTTCCTGTTCTCCTGGTTCAGCCATGTTCTCCTGCTCCAGCACTGTGGTCTCAACAGGTTCTTGTTTCTCCTCAGTCTCCTCTCCTCCCTGTCCCTCTGTTTCCCCTCCTTTCTCCACGGCTTCCTCTCCTTCTTCTGTCTCCTCAATTCCCTTGTTCATCTCGTCTTCAGGGCTATCCATACCGCCGTCGGCAGGTATGCCTCTCAGCCAATCACTGACAACGTCGTTGGGCAAGGTGTTAGGCAGACAGAGGGGATCCAGCTCCTCTAACTCTACCTCTTCCTGTTCGGGTTTCCTGCTCCTCCGACTCTGTCCACTCTTCCCGCTCTCAGTGAGGCTAACCGTTGACCCTACAGGGCTGGAGGGGCGCAAGGCGGCAATGTTCCCCTTGAGCAGGTCAGCAGCTGACAGGAACTGAGAGAGGAGGCTGTCACTGATGCTGGCCGTCTCCAATTGAATGGTGGGACTGGGGGACTGGGGGACAGGGTCTCTCGCTCGCGGTGACTTTGGTCTGGAATTCCTTTCTATCACCGTCTTCACAGAGCGAACGCTGTCTGTGTCACTCTGAGCTTTGACTCTGTGACCGTGACCTTTCACTTGCAGGAAGTCGGAGGCGCTTATATTTAGACTCTCCTCCTCATGGGCATCGCTGGCCTTCTCAACTTTCACCTTTGACCCGCTGGGGCGGGCGGAGGAAGCAGACACAGGCCTGGAGTCTCCAGCTGCTTTGGCAGGGCTCTTGGAGCGTACGCTGGACGCTTTCTCCTCTGTGACATCATTTATGACGTCATCAGCTATGTCTGCAGCCTTGCTGGCGGCTTGACTTCGAGACTCCCCATTGGCTGTCTCGGTGGTGGCAGGCGGTGTTCGATTGGTAGGTTTAGCGCTGGTCTGTGATGTTCTGGAGAGGGGTCTGGTGGGGGAGGAATCTGCTTTACTTTTGAGGTTTGTGCTCATGGCAGATTTCACACGGCCTGTCTCAAGGTCATCTCCTGTAGTGCTGGGGAGGGGTCTAACGCCTCTCTCACCTCTCTCTTTTTTCAGGTGCGGAAACATACTTCTGTTACTTGCATTAGACTTATTAGATGTACTGGACTTAGCTGAGATGTGAGATTTAGCCGACATGGCGCTAGCTGGTCTCTCCTCTGTTTTCTCTCCCTCACGGTCAACCTCTGTTGTTTCAATGGCTGGGACGTCTGCTGTTTTAGGTGCTGGAGAGACCGCTCTAGCATTTCCACTATTACAGGTGGACTTGTGAGACCTGCTGGACTTTGCTGAAACGTTGGATTTAGTCGACATGGCACTCGCTGGTCTCTCTGTCCCCTCTCCCTTCACGTCTCCTCCGGTGGTCTCAACAACAGGGACATCAGCTGGCATTTTAGCCCTCTTACTACTGCTGGACTTATGAGACCTGGTGGACTTGTCAGAGGTGGTGGATTTAGCCGACATGACGCTAGCTGGTCTCTCCTCATATTTCTCGTCCTCTTTGTCCCCCTGCTCTTTTTCACCTGTTGTCTCAATAGAGGGAATATCTTGAGCCGCTGGAGAGATCGCTTCAGCACTTCCATTACAGGTGGACCTGTCAGACCTGCGGGTCTTTGCTGAAGCGTTAGATTTCGCTGAAATGACACTGGCTGCTCTCTCTTTCTCGTCTCCTCCTGTTGTTTCAATAACAGGGACATCGGCTGGTTGAGATCTTTGACTCTCAGCACTCCTGCTGCAGGTAGGCTTATGAGACTTGCTGGACTTGACTGAAGCACTGGTTTTAGCTGAGATGACGCTCGCCGGTCTCTCCTCTGTGTCTCCAGCAACAATTGTATCATCAACCGTCTCCTCTCCCCCTGTCGTTGTAATAACAGGGATGT
This sequence comes from Oncorhynchus kisutch, assembly GCF_002021735.2. Classification (NCBI taxonomy): domain Eukaryota; kingdom Metazoa; phylum Chordata; class Actinopteri; order Salmoniformes; family Salmonidae; genus Oncorhynchus; species Oncorhynchus kisutch. The sequence continues at coordinate 50,493,236 of NC_034180.2, read as the reverse complement.
TTTTAGTCCCTGGTGTCTCAGCCCTGACATTCCTACTGCAGGTAGACTTGTGAGACCTGCTGGACTTGACTGAAGCACTGGTTTTAGCAGACACGGTGCTAGCTGCTCTCTCTCCCTCCTCATCTACAGCAGAAGCTGGTACCTCTGGTGAGTTGGGTGAAGAGACCCGTTCTGCTTTGCTGCAGGTGGACTTATGAGATCTGCTAGACTTCCCTGTTGTTTCAATAGCCAGGATGTTAGCCCCTTTAAAGACAACCCTCTCTGAAGGTTTGGTAGACTTGTGAGATCTGCTAGACTTAACTGAAACGTTCATTTTAGCTGGCGTGGCGCTCGCCGGTCTCTCCTCTGCGTCTCCTGCGGCAGCAGCCGATCCATTCTCATCTCCTTCTGTTGTTTCAATAGCAGGGATGTCTTTAGCGACAGGTGTCTCAGACATAACACTCCTACTACAGGTAGACTTGTGAGACCTGCTAGACCTGACAGAAGCCCTGGTTTCACCTGACGCGGCTGCTCTCTGTCCCTCCGTGTCCTCCACTGGATCGTTGACTGGCGTTTCACAAGTGTCTGGCTTTGGAGAGGTAGCTTTACGGTTAGACTTATGGGACCTGCTGGACTTTACTGAGTCACTGGTTTTAGTTGACCTGGCACTCGCTGCTCTCTCCTCTCCCTCCTCATCTAGACCAGGTTCAGTTTCTGGCGCCTCTGAAAAGGGGGAAGGGGCCTGTTCTGCTTTGCTGTAGGTGGACTTATGGGACCTGCTGGACATAACCGAGAGGTTAGATTTAGCTGACATGGCGCTCTCTGCCCTCTCCTCTGTTTTCTCGCCCTCTTCTGCCTCTTCACCTTCACCGGTTGTCTCAATATCAGGGACGTCGGGTGTGTCAGAGCTGACAGAAGCAGCCCTAGACTTATGACATCTGCTGGACTTTGCTGAAACACAGGTTTTATCTGACATAACACTGGCTACTCTGTCCTCTGTCTCTGCTGCTCCTGTATCCTCAGCAGCTTCTGATCTGGGAGATGCTGCCCTTTCTGAAACTTTTGTGGACCCATATGTTTTGCTACAGGTGGACTTATGAGACCTGCTAGACTTGGCTGAGAGGTTTGATTTAGTTGACATGGCACTTGCTGATCTCTCCTCTCCCACCTCGTCAGTAGCTGTTGCCTCTGGTAATTTGGGGGAAGGCGCCAGTTCAGATTTGCTGCCGTAGGACTTATGGGACCTGTTGGACTTTACTGAGAGGTTACATTTAGCTGACATGGCGCTTGATGGTCTCTGCTCTCTTCTGTCTTCCACTTCTCCCTCTTCCTCCATCTCTTCCTCCATCTCTTCCTCCATCTCTTCCTCCATCTCTTCCTCCATCTCTTCCTCCATCTCTTCCTCCATCTCTTCCTCCATGTCTGCAAGGGATTCTGAAGCCTTAGACTTATGGGAGGTTCTGGAGTTCCTGCCTTTGACTGAAGAGAAGGATTTCGCTGAGAGGACACTGGCTGCTCTCTCCTCTTTCTCCCCCTCTTCTCTCTTCTCGCCAACCTCCACCTCTCCCTCCTTCCATGTATCCTCTCCCTCCTTCCCAGTATCCTCTCCCTCCTCGGGAAGAGACAGGTGTGACATTCTGCTGGCTGCTCGGCCCTCTTGGTAGTAGTGGGTACAGTTGGACCTGTTGGTTCTCTGAGAAAAACCGGACTCATCTGAGCCACCCGAGAGTCCGCTCCCTGACCTCTCCTCTTCACATTTAGATCGCTGTGACCTCTGTGAAGGGCAGGATGCAGGGCTGGACCTATGGTCACACCCGCCACAGTGAGAACACACAATGGACCCCATAGACCCCAATGACCCACCCGATCCCCCGGAGAGACCGGTGTGAGTGGACATTACGCTGACTGCCCTCTCCTCCTCCTCCTCGTCATCTTCATCATCTCCCTCCTCTGAAGCCACAGGGGTTGTGATTCTATTGAAAGATCTAGATCTGTGGGAGGCTTGGCTGTCCGCCCTCTCCTGGTTGGCCTGAGGGGTGACTTCTCCACCACGGCAAGAACAGGAGTGACAAGAGCGCCGGGAGGAGGCTCTGCTAGCCCTCTCCTCACCCATGTCACACCTTTCCTCTTCCCCCTCTCCCCTCTCCTCTCGCTGTGGGGTAGGGGCAGGGGTGTGGTTCCTGCTCCTGGAGTAATTGGACGAGTGGCTGGGAGGACGCGAAGTCAAAGGGAGCGGTTGTGGGGGGTCGTTGCTATGGCAGCAACGTGAGGCGCTAGGAGGGAGGGCATCCACATCTTCCTGAAGCGCTTGGAGTATGCGGGAGGAGCTAGACGGAGGACGCTCCTCCCCCTGGTTGTCTGTGGCACTCAGATTGAGTTCGCTGCGGCTGCAGCTACGGCTGACTGTACACACCTCCACCATTCCTCCGTCCCTCTCCACCTCCACCCGACGTTGTACCTCTTCCCTGACGCAGCACTCCTGGACAACCCTTCCAGGCTCCGAGCCCTCCTTGTGGGTCGCCCGTCTCCTCACCACCCTGCTGGAGCGGCAGGAGGAGGAGGAGCTAGAAGAGTGGGTGTGTCTAACCCTGGAATGGGAGTGCTTAGAGGTCTGGATGTGGGCGGGGTTTTCCCAGAGGTCATACTCTGGGTCAGGTCTCTGGTAGCAGCAGGCACAGCGGGGCTGTGGCTCCTTCAGGGAGCGCTGTGGAGGCTTGGGTGCGTAGTCGGCAGCTTCAGCAACACAAAAAGCGTAGTCAGGGTCCGAGCAGCTTTCCGATTGGCCCTGCTTCCGGAAACAGAATGATAACAATAGATTTTATTTGTAAAGCACCTTAATGAAACTAATAAAACATATAAACAAACGGAAGTAATATAAAACAAGGAAAGTCAAAAAGGCATATCAAAGTGAACCTGTAGGTAGCAGGGCTGGGCTTCCCTGAGCGGACAGCAGTCGTTTGTCAGAGAGTCAGAGGGAGACTTCTTAATCTCCGTGGACCACTGAAGCGTCTCATCGTTATGGAGATTGAACCGTACCCTCATCTCCACAGACAGGCTGCCATCTTTGTTCACCAGTACTCGCTTCTCTATGTCATCGTTCAGCACCGCCTCCCTGCCGTTGTGGGAGTGGGGACAAGTGCTGAGGCCGTTAGCGCAGGACTTCTCAGAGGAGAGAGAGAAACGGGTGGAGCGGTTTGAAGAGTCTAAGCGAGGATGGATGATGCTCTTCTTAGTCTCCAGACCAAAGTTCACTACCAGGAAAGAAAGAAAGAAAGAAAGAAAGAGAGAGAGAGAGAGAGAGAGAGAGAGAGAGAGAGAGAGAGAGAAAGAGAGAAAGAGAGAAAGAGAGAAAGAGAGAGGGAAAGAGAGAAAGAAAGAGAGAGAGAGGGAAAGAGAGAGAGAGGGAAAGAGAGAGGGAAAGAGAGAAAGAAAGAGAGAGAGAGGGAAAGAGAGAGGGAAAGAGAGAGAGAGGGAAAGAGAGAGGGAAAGAGAGAGAGAGGAAAAGAGATGTGTGTGGGGAAAAAATGAAAGGAAACAAAACAGAGAGGAAATATTAGTATTTCTGGATATTCAACAGTAACACAGTAACACTCACAGACAAACACATCATGACCTACCGTTCTTCTTGTTGTCGTGTCCCTCGCTGCAGACACTAGACCGTGACCCTTTTCCGTTACCAGGTGAGCGCGCTCCAGTACCCGGGGAGCGGGCCCCGTTTCCAGTTGACCTTGGTCAATCAATCAATAAACCAATCAATCAAAATGGAGTAAAATAGAATAGAAATGAAAAGAAGATATTCAAATAGAATAACAGTTTTTCTATAAACTAACCGCGTCCCCAGTCCAGGAAGTTTCTCCTCAGAGCTCTTGGTTACGTACTCCAGAAGTAGAGGTCTGAAGGGCTCTCGACCCACACACACCAACACACCTGGACACGTCATCAGGCTCTGTGCACTGTCAATCTACACTCGCACACACACACGTAAGTGCGTATAAACTTTAAGACACCTGGGAACGTCAGGCTCTGTACAGTACACACACACGCCTCCCCAACACACCACACACTCCCACCCCCCACCCCAAGATGCCACCCCCCCCCCCAAGTCACCACACACTCTCCCACCCCCTCCCAAGACACCACACACACTCCCCCCCAAGACACCACACACTCCCACCCCCTCCCAAGACACCCCCCCAAGACACCACACACTCCCACCCCCCTCCCCAAGACACCCCCCCCTCCCAAGACACCATCCCCCCCTCCCAAGACACCCCCCCCCCCCCCAAGACTCCACACACTCCCATCCCCACCTCCCAAAACTCCACACACTCCCACCCCCACAAGACACCACACACTCTCACCCCCACAAGACACCACACACTCTCACCCCCCCCAAGACACCACACACTCCCAAGACACCACACACTCCCATCCCCCCTCCCCATGACACCACACACTCCCACCCACCCCCCAAGACACCACACACTCCCACTCCCCCAAGACAACACACACTCCCATCCCTCCCTCCCCAAGACACCACACACTCCCATCCCCCTCCCCCCATGACATCACCCCCCCCCCCAAGACACCACATACTCCCCCCCCAAGACACCACACACTCCCATCCCCCCCAGCCTTACCTCCCTTTCGCCCTCCCTCTCCAAGACACCACACACTCCCCCCCAAGACACCACACCCCCCCAAGACAACACACACTCCCCCCCAAGACACCACACACTCCCATCCCCAAGACACCCCCCCTCCCCCCCAAGACACCACACATCCACCCCCCCCCCCCCCCCCCTCCAAGACACCACACCCCCCCCCAAGACACCACACTCCCCCCCAAGACACCACACACTCCCATCCCCCCCTCCCCAAGACACCCCCCCCTCCAAGACACTACACACTCCCATCCCCCCCTCCCCAAAGACACTCCACCCTCCCCAGCCTTACCTCCCTTTCCCCCCCAACACACCACACACTCCCATCCCCCCCTCCCCAAGACACCCCCCCCCTCCAAGACACTACACACTCCCATCCCCCCTCCCCAAAGACACTCCACCCTCCCCAGCCTTACCTCCCTTTCCCCCCCAACACACCACACACTCCCATCCCCCCTCCCCAAGACACCCCCCCCCTCCAAGACACCACACACTCCCATCCCTCCCCAACACACCACACTACCAGATGTACCTTGCGTCCCTCCAGTGTGTATAATTTCCTGACGTGACACTGCATCAGTTCCGAGATGTCTTCCAGAAACACTCGGAGGCTTCGGGTCGAGCGGCGGCTCAGAATCACACTCCTCCTCACCGCAGGGTCGCTGTTTCTGACCAATAGGATGCGCCGCTGCCGTGTAGGGGTGTGGCTTGGAGCAGTGGGAGGGCAAGGGTCTTCAGCTGGTCGCTGTGGCACTCGGCGGCTGTAGTGGGACACATACACCGTGAACACGCACACACCGTACACCAGCGGAGGCTCCTCAGAGGAGGGAAGGGGAGGACCATCTTCCTCAGTGAATTTCACCAAAATAAAAACATTTAAACATTTAAAAACATTTAAACAACGTTTAAACAACGTTTGTAATAAAGGTCAACAGCCACCGTCTGTCAGCTTGATTACTCAACAGTTCTCTCTCCAATCCGTGTGCACCTTACAGTGGAAACTTTCATTCATAGGCTTGGTTGTAGCAACCTCATGATGGGTACAGGGACAATTAGAGCATCATGTAGTAAGTAGCCTAAACCTATTGATGTTACATTGAGCTGGATGAAAGGAATATGAATGGCAGTCATCCAATATGCTGTAATAGAAATAAGGCCATGCTCATTAAAAAAAATTATAATCGTCCTCCTCACCTCGTCATCATTCACACCGTTATATACAAACGCTCACCTGGGGTGGTGCCAGAGGGCGGGGCGTTTGCCAGCCAGCTCCATGTTGATTGGTTTAGCCTGCCGCCTGTCAGAGCAGAGGTAGCAACCCCCGTCCTCCAGCTGCTCTAGATGTTTAATACTGTGGGTTCCTCTGGGGGTGGTGACAGTGCGTACTCCAAAAGACAAGGGCACCTACACACAGATACACGTTTAGGTTCAGAAACACGTCAGAGGTTTAATGTGTGTGTGTGTGTGTGTGTGTACTGTGTGTGTGTGTGTGTGTGTGCGTAGTGTACTGTGTGTGTGTGTGTGTGTAGTATAGTGTGTGTGTGTGTGCGTGTGGTGTACTGTGTGTGTGTGTGTGTACTGTGTGTGTACTGTGTGTGTGTGTACTGTGTGTGTGTGTACTGTGTGTGTGTGTACTGTGTGTGTGTGTGTGTGTGTGTGTGTGTGTGTGTGTGTGTGTGTGTGTGTGTGTGTGTGTGTGTGTGTGTACTGTGTGTGTACTGTATGTGTGTGTGTACTGTGTGTGTACTGTGTGTGTGTGTACTGTGTGTGTACTGTGTATACTGTGTGTGTACTGTGTGTGTACTGTGTGTGTACTGTGTGTGTACTGTGTATACTGTGTGTGTACTGTGTGTGTACTGTGTGTGTAGTGTGTGTACTGTGTGTACTGTGTATACTGTGTGTGTACTGTGTGTACTGTGTATACTGTGTGTGTACTGTGTGTACTGTGTGTGTACTGTGTGCGTTCTGACCTTCTGCGACAGGTCGTCCAGTAGTGCGTCAAAGCATTTGAAGCTGCGTTTGTGGACGGCCATCCTCACACCCGCAAACTTATCGTCGCCTCTCTTGTAGAAGGTGATTCGCTTAGCTGGTGGCGCGGCGATCACATGGGAGAGGTGAGAGGCGGAGGGTGGAAGCAGGGGGAGGGGGGAGCCATCTTCAGACTGGGGCCCATGGGGGTCCCACAAACCTGCTGGAGCCGACTGCATGCTGCCCTCTCACATACACCTAGAGAGAACACACACACACACACACACGGGCCTGGGAATGAAAAACAGCAACCACCCAAATCCTGGATGTAGATAAGCTGTCCAGAGCACCTGACACAGATCACCTGACACAGATCACCTGACACAGAGCATCTGACACAGAGCACCTGACACAGATCACCTGACACAGAGCATCTGACACAGAGCATCTGACACAGAGCATCTGACACAGATCACCTGACACAGAGCACCTGACATGGATCACCTGACACAGATCACCTGACACAGAGCATCTGACACAGAGCATCTGACACAGAGCATCTGACACAGATCACCTGACACAGAGCACCTGACACAGAGCACCTGACATAGATCACCTGACACAGATCACCTGACACAGAGCATCTGACACAGAGCATCTGATACAGAGTAGCTATCCAGAGTAGATAACCTATACACATGACTGTGACTGGCTATGGATATGACTGAATGTATTCATGCTATAGACTGCCCATATCACTTAATGTTTGGGCGTAGCCCATGGCCACCAATAGAGGACCACAATGGAAACAAGTCTCTTGACTTTTGAGTGTATCCTCTGCAATTGTTTGTATGTATCTGTTGCCTGGTGTGACATTTTTATATCTTCAAATTGTACAAATAAAATATTCTGCCACCAGATGATTGTTAATTAGTCTGAGACTGGGCAATAGTTTAACACTTTAGAACTTATTGATGCATCACGACGGTACCAAACTCTCTATTTAAGCTCTGAGGAACACAGAATCCTATAAAACATGAATGGAACACAGAATCCTATAAAACATGAATGGAACACAGAATCCTATAAAACATGAATGGAACACAGAATCCTATAAAACATGAATGGAACACAGAAACAGGTGTGTATCCTGGCTGAAGGTAACAAGGTAAAGAGGTAGGACAGCCCAGGCAGGCTATGTTTAAAGAAGTGTCTCTGTTGGTCGGACAATCCTATTTGGGACAGACTGTAAACAGGTAGCAGCACATGCTGAGATCAGCCCTACCTGCCCATAGCACATTACATAAAGCCTCTTTACACAGGTCAAATATGCACGCACACACACACACACACACAATGTACTCTGTAACACAATATTTGCTACAAAATAATTCAAATAGGCCTTTAACATTATAATGTTTCCAAATAGTTCCAAAATGAGCAGTACGTTAATTACCATAGTTTATGTTGTAGGAAACTATGGTAATTACCAATAATTGAAAAATGTCATCTATTTTCAATCAATTCACAATAAACAAAAAAAGCTAGGAATTGAAAATGTTTTTCAGTTTTTTTTTCATTTTAGATTGAAATCACTTCCTGATTTGACTGTCTTCAATTAGAATTGACCCCAACCCTGGTAAGTACATGGCGATTTGCAACCATTGATTGAGACTAATGCATTGAGATTAAACTAGCTACAAGCTGGCCAGACTGTCTGGTAGAACAGATGGTTGAGTGTGTTGGAGCACGGGGCTGGCACCACCAGGTGGTTGAGTGGGTTGGAGCACGGGGCTGGCACCACCAGGTGATTGAGTGGGTTGGAGCACGGGGCTGGCACCACCAGGTGGTTGAGTGGGTTGGAGCATGGGGCTGGCACCACCAGGTGGTTGAGTGGGTTGGAGCACGGGCTGGCACCACCAGGTGGTTGAGTGAGTTGGAGCACGGTGCTGGCACCACCAGGTGGTTGAGTGGGTTAGAGCATGGTGCTGGCACCACCAGGTGGTTGAGTGGGTTGGAGTATGATGCTGGCACCACCAGGTGGTTGAGTGGGTTGGAGCATGATGCTGGCACCACCAGGTGGTTGAGTGGGTTGGCGCATGATGCTGGCACCACCAGGTGGTTGAGTGGGTTGGAGCATGGTGCTGGCACCCACCAGGTGGTTGAGTGGGTTGGAGCACGGGGCTGGCGCCACCAGGTGGTTGAGTGGGTTGGAGCATGATGCTGGCACCACCAGGTGGTTGAGTGGGTTGGAGCATGGGGCTGGCACCACCAGGTGGTTGAGTGGGTTGGAGCATGATGCTGGCACCACCAGGTGGTTGAGTGGGTTGGAGCATGATGCTGGCACCACCAGGTGGTTGAGTGGGTTGGAGCATGATGCTGGCACTACCAGGTGGTTGAGTGGGTTGGAGCATGGTGCTGGCACCACCAGGTGGTTGAGTGGGTTGGAGTACGGGGCTGGCACCACCAGGTGGTTGAGTGGGTTGGAGCACGGGGCTGGCACCACCAGGTGGTTGAGTGGGTTGGAGTACGGTGCTGGCACCACCAGGTGGTTGAGTGGGTTGGAGCACGGGGCTGGCACCACCAGGTGGTTGAGTGGGTTGGAGCATGATGCTGGCACCACCAGGTGGTTGAGTGGGTTGGAGCATGATGCTGGCACCCACCAGGTGGTTGAGTGGGTTGGAGCACGGGCTGGCACCACCAGGTGGTTGAGTGGGTTGGAGCATGATGCTGGCACCACCAGGTGGTTGAGTGGGTTGGAGCATGATGCTGGCACTACCAGGTGGTTGAGTGGGTTGGAGCATGATGCTGGCACTACCAGGTGGTTGAGTGGGTTGGAGTACGGGGCTGGCACCACCAGGTGGTTGAGTGGGTTGGAGCATGATGCTGGCACCACCAGGTGGTTGAGCTGGTTGGAGCATGATGCTGGCACCACCAGGTGGTTGAGTGGGTTGGAGCATGATGCTGGCACTACCAGGTGGTTGAGCTGGTTGGAGCATGATGCTGGCACCACCAGGTGGTTGAGTGGGTTGGAGCATGATGCTGGCACCACCAGGTGGTTGAGTGGGTTGGAGCATGATGCTGGCACCCACCAGGTGGTTGAGTGGGTTGAAGCACGGGATGGCACCACCAGGTGGATGAGTGGGTTGGAGCATGATGCTGGCACCACCAGGTGGTTGAGTGGGTTGGAGCACGGGGCTGGCACCACCAGGTGGTTGAGTGGGTTGGAGCATGAAGCTGGCACCACCAGGTGGTTGAGTGGGTTGGAGCATGATGCTGGCACCACCAGGTGGTTGAGTGGGTTGGAGCATGATGCTGGCACTACCAGGTGGTTGAGTGGGTTGGAGCATGGTGCTGGCACCACCAGGTGGTTGAGTGGGTTGGAGCATGATGCTGGCACCACCAGGTGGTTGAGTGGGTTGGAGTACGGGGCTGGCACCACCAGGTGGTTGAGTGGGTTGGAGACGGGGCTGGCACCACCAGGTGGTTGAGTGGGTTGGAGTACGGTGCTGGCACCACCAGGTGGTTGAGTGGGTTGGAGCACGGGGCTGGCACCACCAGGTGGTTGAGTGGGTTGGAGCATGAAGCTGGCACCACCAGGTGGTTGAGTGGGTTGGAGCATGATGCTGGCACCACCAGGTGGTTGAGTGGGTTGGAGCATGATGCTGGCACTACCAGGTGGTTGAGTGGGTTGGAGCATGGTGCTGGCACCACCAGGTGGTTGAGTGGGTTGGAGCATGATGCTGGCACCACCAGGTGGTTGAGTGGGTTGGAGTACGGGGCTGGCACCACCAGGTGGTTGAGTGGGTTGGAGCACGGGGCTGGCACCACCAGGTGGTTGAGTGGGTTGGAGTACGGTGCTGGCACCACCAGGTGGTTGAGTGGGTTGGAGCACGGGGCTGGCACCACCAGGTGGTTGAGTGGGTTGGAGTATGGTGCTGGCACCACCAGGTGGTTGAGTGGGTTGGAGCATGATGCTGGCACCACCAGGTGGTTGAGTGGGTTGGAGCATGATGCTGGCACCCACCAGGTGGTTGAGTGGGTTGGAGCACGGGCTGGCACCACCAGGTGGTTGAGTGGGTTGGAGCATGATGCTGGCACCACCAGGTGGTTGAGTGGGTTGGAGCATGATGCTGGCACTACCAGGTGGTTGAGTGGGTTGGAGCATGATGCTGGCACTACCAGGTGGTTGAGTGGGTTGGAGTACGGGGCTGGCACCACCAGGTGGTTGAGTGGGTTGGAGCATGATGCTGGCACCACCAGGTGGTTGAGCTGGTTGGAGCATGATGCTGGCACCACCAGGTGGTTGAGTGGGTTGGAGCATGATGCTGGCACTACCAGGTGGTTGAGCTGGTTGGAGCATGATGCTGGCACCACCAGGTGGTTGAGTGGGTTGGAGCATGATGCTGGCACCACCAGGTGGTTGAGTGGGTTGGAGCATGATGCTGGCACCCACCAGGTGGTTGAGTGGGTTGAAGCACGGGATGGCACCACCAGGTGGATGAGTGGGTTGGAGCATGATGCTGGCACCACCAGGTGGTTGAGTGGGTTGGAGCACGGGGCTGGCACCACCAGGTGGTTGAGTGGGTTGGAGCATGAAGCTGGCACCACCAGGTGGTTGAGTGGGTTGGAGCATGATGCTGGCACCACCAGGTGGTTGAGTGGGTTGGAGCATGATGCTGGCACTACCAGGTGGTTGAGTGGGTTGGAGCATGGTGCTGGCACCACCAGGTGGTTGAGTGGGTTGGAGCATGATGCTGGCACCACCAGGTGGTTGAGTGGGTTGGAGTACGGGGCTGGCACCACCAGGTGGTTGAGTGGGTTGGAGCACGGGGCTGGCACCACCAGGTGGTTGAGTGGGTTGGAGTACGGTGCTGGCACCCACCAGGTGGTTGAGTGGGTTGGAGCACGGGGCTGGCACCACCAGGTGGTTGAGTGGGTTGGAGCACGGGGCTGGCACCACCAGGTGGTTGAGTGGGTTGGAGCATGAAGCTGGCACCACCAGGTGGTTGAGTGGGTTGGAGCATGATGCTGGCACCACCAGGTGGTTGAGTGGGTTGGAGCATGATGCTGGCACTACCAGGTGGTTGAGTGTGTTGGAGCATGGTGCTGGCACCACCAGGTGGTTGAGTGGGTTGGAGCATGATGCTGGCACCACCAGGTGGTTGAGTGGGTTGGAGTACGGGGCTGGCACCACCAGGTGGTTGAGTGGGTTGGAGCACGGGGCTGGCACCACCAGGTGGTTGAGTGGGTTGGAGCATGGGGCTGGCACCACCAGGTGGTTGAGTGGGTTGGAGTACGGTGCTAGCACCACCAGGTGGTTGAGTGGGTTGGAGCACGGGGCTGGCACCACCAGGTGGTTGAGTGGGTTGGAGTATGGTGCTGGCACCACCAGGTGGTTGAGTGGGTTGGAGCATGGGGCTGGCACCACCAGGTGGTTGAGTGGGTTGGAGCATGGTGCTGGCACCACCAGGTGGTTGAGAGGGTTGGAGCATGATGCTGGCACCACCAGGTAGTTGAGTGGGTTGGAGCATGATGATGGCACCACCAGGTGGTTGAGTGGGTTGGAGCATGATGCTGGCACCCGCCAGGTGGTTGAGTGGGTTGGAGCATGATGCTGGCACCACCAGGTGGTTGAGCTGTTTGGAGCATGATGCTGGCACCACCAGGTGGTTGAGTGGGTTGGAGCATGATGCTGGCACCACCAGGTGGTTGAGTGGGTTGGAGTACGGGGCTGGCACCACCAGGTGGTTGAGTGGGTTGGAGCATGGGGCTGGCACCACCAGGTGGTTGAGTGGGTTGGAGCATGATGCTGGCACCACCAGGTGGTTGAGTGGGTTGGAGCATGATGCTGGCACCACCAGGTGGTTGAGCTGGTTGGAGCATGATGCTGGCACCACCAGGTGGTTGAGTGGGTTGGAGCATGATGCTGGCACCACCAGGTGGTTGAGTGGGTTGGAGCATGATGCTGGCACCACCAGGTGGTTGAGTGGGTTGGAGTACGGGGCTGGCACCACCAGGTGGTTGAGTGGGTTGGAGCATGGGGCTGGCACCACCAGGTGGTTGAGTGGGTTGGAGCATGATGCTGGCACCACCAGGTGGTTGAGTGGGTTGGAGCATGATGCTGGCACCACCAGGTGGTTGAGCTGTTTGGAGCATGATGCTGGCACCACCAGGTGGTTGAGGGGGTTGGAGCATGATGCTGGCACCACCAGGTGGTTGAGCTGGTTGGTGCATGATGCTGGCACCACCAGGTGGTTGAGTGGGTTGGAGCATGATGCTGGCACCACCAGGTGGTTGAGCTGGTTGGAGCATGATGCTGGCACCACCAGGTGGTTGAGTGGGTTGGAGCATGATGCTGGCACCACCAGGTGGTTGAGCTGGTTGGAGCATGATGCTGGCACTACCAGGTGGTTGAGTGGGTTGGAGCATGATGCTGGCACCACCAGGTGGTTGAGCTGGTTGGAGCATGATACTGGCACCACCAGGTGGTTGAGTGGGTTGGAGTATGATGCTGGCACCACCAGGTGGTTGAGTGGGTTGGAGCATGATGCTGGCACCACCAGGTGGTTGAGTGGGTTGGAGCATGATGCTGGCACCACCAGGTGGTTGAGTGGGTTGGAGCATGATGCTAGCACCACCAGGTGGTTGAGTGGGTTGGAGCATGATGCTGGCACCACCAGGTGGTTGAGCTGGTTGGAGCATGATGCTGGCACCACCAGGTGGTTGAGTGGGTTGGAGCATGATGCTAGCACCACCAGGTGGTTGAGTGGGTTGGAGCATGATGCTGGCACCACCAGGTGGTTGAGTGGGTTGGAGCATGATGCTGGCACTACCAGGTGGTTGAGTGGGTTGGAGCATGGTGCTGGCACCACCAGGTGGTTGAGTGGGTTGGAGCATGATGCTGGCACCACCAGGTGGTTGAGTGGGTTGGAGTACGGGGCTGGCACCACCAGGTGGTTGAGTGGGTTGGAGCACGGGGCTGGCACCACCAGGTGGTTGAGTGGGTTGGAGCATGGGGCTGGCACCACCAGGTGGTTGAGTGGGTTGGAGTACGGTGCTAGCACCACCAGGTGGTTGAGTGGGTTGGAGCACAGGGCTGGCACCACCAGGTGGTTGAGTGGGTTGGAGTATGGTGCTGGCACCACCAGGTGGTTGAGTGGGTTGGAGCATGGGGCTGGCACCACCAGGTGGTTGAGTGGGTTGGAGCATGGTGCTGGCACCACCAGGTGGTTGAGAGGGTTGGAGCATGATGCTGGCACCACCAGGTAGTTGAGTGGGTTGGAGCATGATGATGGCACCACCAGGTGGTTGAGTGGGTTGGAGCATGATGCTGGCACCCGCCAGGTGGTTGAGTGGGTTGGAGCATGATGCTGGCACCACCAGGTGGTTGAGCTGTTTGGAGCATGATGCTGGCACCACCAGGTGGTTGAGTGGGTTGGAGCATGATGCTGGCACCACCAGGTGGTTGAGCTGGTTGGTGCATGATGCTGGCACCACCAGGTGGTTGAGTGGGTTGGAGCATGATGATGGCACCACCAGGTGGTTGAGCTGGTTGGAGCATGATGCTGGCACCACCAGGTGGTTGAGTGGGTTGGAGCATGATGCTGGCACCACCAGGTGGTTGAGCTGGTTGGAGCACGATGCTGGCACTACCAGGTGGTTGAGTGGGTTGGAGCATGATGCTGGCACCACCAGGTGGTTGAGCTGGTTGGAGCATGATACTGGCACCACCAGGTGGTTGAGTGGGTTGGAGTATGATGCTGGCACCACCAGGTGGTTGAGTGGGTTGGAGCATGATGCTGGCACCACCAGGTGGTTGAGTGGGTTGGAGCATGATGCTGGCACCACCAGGTGGTTGAGTGGGTTGGAGCATGATGCTAGCACCACCAGGTGGTTGAGTGGGTTGGAGCATGATGCTGGCACCACCAGGTGGTTGAGTGGGTTGGAACATGATGCTGGCACCACCAGGTGGTTGAGTGGGTTGGAGTACGGGGCTGGCACCACCAGGTGGTTGAGTGGGTTGGAGCACGGGGCTGGCACCACCAGGTGGTTGAGTGGGTTGGAGCAAGGGGCTGGCACCACCAGGTGGTTGAGTGGGTTGGAGTACGGTGCTAGCACCACCAGGTGGTTGAGTGGGTTGGAGCACGGGGCTGGCACCACCAGGTGGTTGAGTGGGTTGGAGTATGGTGCTGGCACCACCAGGTGGTTGAGTGGGTTGGAGCATGGGGCTGGCACCACCAGGTGGTTGAGTGGGTTGGAGCATGGTGCTGGCACCACCAGGTGGTTGAGAGGGTTGGAGCATGATGCTGGCACCACCAGGTAGTTGAGTGGGTTGGAGCATGATGATGGCACCACCAGGTGGTTGAGTGGGTTGGAGCATGATGCTGGCACCCACCAGGTGGTTGAGTGGGTTGGAGCATGATACTGGCACCACCAGGTGGTTGAGTGGGTTAGAGTATGATGCTGGCACCACCAGGTGGTTGAGTGGGTTGGAGCATGATACTGGCACCACCAGGTGGTTGAGTGGGTTGGAGTATGATGCTGGCACCACCAGGTGGTTGAGTGGGTTGGAGCATGATGCTGGCACCACCAGGTGGTTGAGTGGGTTGGAGCATGATGCTGGCACCACCAGGTGGTTGAGTGGGTTGGAGCATGATGCTAGCACCACCAGGTGGTTGAGTGGGTTGGAGCATGATGCTGGCACCACCAGGTGGTTGAGTGGGTTGGAGCATGATGCTGGCACCACCAGGTGGTTGAGTGGGTTGGAGTACGGGGCTGGCACCACCAGGTGGTTGAGTGGGTTGGAGCATGGGGCTGGCACCACCAGGTGGTTGAGTGGGTTGGAGCATGATGCTGGCACCACCAGGTGGTTGAGTGGGTTGGAGCATGATGCTGGCACCACCAGGTGGTTGAGCTGTTTGGAGCATGATGCTGGCACCACCAGGTGGTTGAGGGGGTTGGAGCATGATGCTGGCACCACCAGGTGGTTGAGCTGGTTGGTGCATGATGCTGGCACCACCAGGTGGTTGAGTGGGTTGGAGCATGATGCTGGCACCACCAGGTGGTTGAGCTGGTTGGAGCATGATGCTGGCACCACCAGGTGGTTGAGTGGGTTGGAGCATGATGCTGGCACCACCAGGTGGTTGAGCTGGTTGGAGCATGATGCTGGCACTACCAGGTGGTTGAGTGGGTTGGAGCATGATGCTGGCACCACCAGGTGGTTGAGCTGGTTGGAGCATGATACTGGCACCACCAGGTGGTTGAGTGGGTTGGAGTATGATGCTGGCACCACCAGGTGGTTGAGTGGGTTGGAGCATGATGCTGGCACCACCAGGTGGTTGAGTGGGTTGGAGCATGATGCTGGCACCACCAGGTGGTTGAGTGGGTTGGAGCATGATGCTAGCACCACCAGGTGGTTGAGTGGGTTGGAGCATGATGCTGGCACCACCAGGTGGTTGAGCTGGTTGGAGCATGATGCTGGCACCACCAGGTGGTTGAGTGGGTTGGAGCATGATGCTAGCACCACCAGGTGGTTGAGTGGGTTGGAGCATGATGCTGGCACCACCAGGAAATTGAGCTGGTTGGAGCATGATGCTGGCACTACCAGGTGGTTGAGTGGGTTGGAGCATGATGCTGGCACCACCAGGTGGTTGAGCTGGTTGGAGCATGATACTGGCACCACCAGGTGGTTGAGTGGGTTGGAGTATGATGCTGGCACCACCAGGTGTTTGAGTGGGTTGGAGCATGATGCTGGCACCACCAGGTGGTTGAGTGGGTTGGAGCATGATGCTGGCACCACCAGGTGGTTGAGTGGGTTGGAGCATGATGCTAGCACCACCAGGTGGTTGAGTGGGTTGGAGCATGATGCTGGCACCACCAGGTGGTTGAGCTGGTTGGAGCATGATGCTGGCATCACCAGGTGGTTGAGTGGGTTGGAGCATGATGCTAGCACCACCAGAAGGTTGCGTGGGTTGGAGCATGATGCTGGCACCACCAGGTGTTTGAGTGGGTTGGAGCATGATGCTGGCACCACCAGGTGGTTGAGTGGGTTGGAGCATGATGCTGGCACCACCAGGTGGTTGAGCTGGTTGGAGCATGATGCTGGCACCACCAGGTGGTTGAGTGGGTTGGAGCATGATGCTGGCACCACCAGGTGGTTGAGTGGGTTGGAGCATGATGCTGGCACCACCAGGTGGTTGAGCTGGTTGGAGCATGATGCTGGCACCACCAGGTGGTTGAGCTGGTTGGAGCATGATGCTGGCACCACCAGGTGGTTGAGTGGGTTGGAGCATGATACTGGCACCACCAGGTGGTTGAGTGGGTTGGAGCATGATGCTGGACCACCAGGTGGTTGAGTGGGTTGGAGCATGATGCTGGTTCCACCAGGTGGTTGAGTTGGTTGGAGCATGATGCTGGCACCACCAGGTGGTTGAGTGGGTTGGAGCATGATGCTAGCACCTCCAGGTGGTTGAGTGGGTTGGAGCATAATGCTGGCACCACCAGGTGGTTGAGCTGGTTGGAGCATGATGCTGGCACCACCAGGTGGTTGAGTGGGTTGGAGCATGATGCTGGACCACCAGGTGGTTGAGTGGGTTGGAGCATGATGCTGGTTCCACCAGGTGGTTGAGTGGGTTGGAGCATGATGCTGGCACCACCAGGTGGTTGAGTGGGTTGGAGCATGATGCTAGCACCTCCAGGTGGTTGAGTGGGTTGGAGCATAATGCTGGCTCCACCAGGTGGTTGAGCTGGTTGGAGCATGATGCTGGCACCACCAGGTGGTTGAGTGGGTTGGAGCATGATGCTAGCACCACCAGGTGGTTGAGTGGGTTGGAGCATGATGCTGGCACCACCAGGTGGTTGAGCTGGTTGGAGCATGATGCTGGCACCACCAGGGTTGTAGGTTTGTATCTCACATGTGCTGCATATTCAATACATCTGTTAACTGTAAGACATTTTGAGAAAAAAATACCATTCTTTTGAATTACACTTAAAGTGAAATAATCTGCTGTTTTAAAAAGGTAATTTCCATGTAAAAGGACCCATGAGCACCAACATGTGAAGTTCATAAGAGCATGTCAAATTGGGTTATAAATTAAAATAAAGAGTCTATATTTTTGGGGTATTTTTTTAATTTATTTGACCTTCATTTAACTAGGCAAGTCAGTTTAAGACTGTTCCCCGGCCTACCGGGGAACAGTGGGTTAACTGCCTTGTTCAGGGGCAGAACAACAGATTTTTAACTTGTCAGCTTGGTGATTCAACCTTTCGGTTACTAGTCCAACGTTCTAACCACGAGGCTACCTGAATTTAAGGCACATAGAATTGTTTTACCATTTATCATCCTACAAAATGCAATACGGTTTAATTAAGGCTTTTGATTTTTGGTTAAACAGATGGAAAACTGGTCTTAGAAAACATCTCCCAGAAACAGTCTTAAAACACGTTGAATGTTGTAAATGTTGAAGTAAAGACCCTCTACCAACTAATATCAACACTTAGTTTTGGATTTTTTAAATTCTGTAAATGTAATCCTTGGAATGAATTATGTTACCAAAGACCCACATACCTTTAAGATATTTTCCAAATGTTATGATAATGAAAGTAACAAGTAAAAAGTTAAGAGCTTTAAAGGGTTGAAAAGAGTCGGAAACCTCTTGGAAATGTTCCATGGGAAGTTAAGCCCTGGAATTTTGGGGGAATTTTGCTTAAACTCATTTTAATTTGTTTTTGCTTAAAACAGTTTACCTTTTTTTGTGAGATAAACATAAGTCAATTCTAGGTCTTGTGGCATATTTTGGTTAAACTATCCCCCAATTCAATGGAATTGCAACCCTCTGCATGCACAGTGCATTCCTTCCATCACATGTACAGCTGATTCACAAGCTCTTGCACACTAATGAGATGCTATTGAGCCCACATTACTACACTGTCTGAGCCAAGGACGACATGCTTTCTGGTACGTTTTGATTACAATACTGGGTGGGGTGAATAGATTTTATATGACATACATAATTTTTTGTTAACTAGTAAATAGTAGCATACAGCAAAGTGTGTTTAAATCTAACTTGTTAACAATTTCTGCTAGTTAGTTTTTGCTACCTTGCTTGAGCCTGCTAACTGAGGATTGTTATTTCACCTGTTTCCATACATGTTTCATTTTAAAACATTTATCTTACAAAGGAGTTGTTTAATCTAACTGCTTAGCTATTTATCTGTACATGGAAATTATATATATATATTTTTACAAATGTTTCTCTAATCTTTATAGGAAAATGCCATGCCATCTGATGTGTGGAGACATGTTACTGCAGCTAATGTAGAAGGAAAAGCTGTGTACATTTGCAAATACTGTGCCAAATCATATGTGAAGAATGCAACAACAAAGATGCAGAATCATCTGACCAAGAGCATAAACTTCCCTCAGCGCTCTCAACAAGCAACCTCTAACAAAAGTCGCTCTACTTCTATTCGAGGTGAAAATGATGAATCTGACACCTTATCGATAGCAACAGCTCATAGTCCTCCTGGAATCAGAAGTTTTTTTGACTCAATGGAGGAATGTAGTCAGAGAAATGCTGATGAATGTCTTGCTCATGCTGTGTAACTGTTCACCTCTGATGCTCACAGGCAATGTTTATTGTAAGAGATTTCTGAGTATTCTTCACCCAGCATACACCCCTCCAACCAGACATGCTTTATCTACTAATTTGCTGGATGCAGAGTTCAACAGAGTTCAAGTGAAGGTCAAGCAAATCATAGAGAAAGCAGACTGTATTGAAAACATCTCTGATGGGTGGTCGAATGTTCATGGGCAAGGAATAATTAACTACATAATCTCCACCACTCAACCAGTATTCTACAAGAGCACAGACACAAGGGACAACAGACACCGGTCTCTACATTACAGATGAGCTGAAGGCAGTCATCAATGACCTTGGACCACAGAAGGTATTTGCACTGGTGACAGACAGTACTGCGAACATGAAGGCTGCTTGGTCTAAAGTGGAGGAGTCCTACCCTCACATCACAACTATTGGCTGTGCTGCTCATGCATTGAATCTGCTCCTCAAGGACACCATGGCACTGAAAACAATGGATACCCACTACAAGAGAGCTAAGGAAATGATTAGGTATGTGAAGGGTCATCAAGTTATAGCAGCAATCTACCTCACCAAGCAAAGTGAGAAGAATAAGAGCACCACATTCACATTGAAGCTGCCCAGCAACACCCATTGGGGTGGTGTTGTCATGATGTTTGACAGTCTCCTGGAGGGGAAGGAGTCTCTCCAAGAAATGGCCATATCACAGTCTGCCGATATGGACAGCCCCATCAAGAGGATCCTCCTGGATGATGTATTTTGAGAGAGAGTGGTAAGCAGCCTGAAACCTATAGCAGTAGCCATTTCACAGATTGAGCAAGACAATGTCGTCCTGTCTGATGTTCAGACTCTGCTTGCAGATG
The DNA here is from genome assembly GCF_002021735.2 of Oncorhynchus kisutch. Lineage (NCBI taxonomy): Eukaryota > Metazoa > Chordata > Actinopteri > Salmoniformes > Salmonidae > Oncorhynchus > Oncorhynchus kisutch. Next base: position 50,473,160 of record NC_034180.2, on the reverse strand, counting down.
TAAGAGAAGAAATCCGTACTGCCCTGCCCACTTCCCTGTTGCTCCAGGCAGAGGAAACTACAGTTCTGAAATACACCAAAAAGCATGAAGAATTCTGCCTGAAGCCCATACATGCCGCAGGGAACATGCTGGACCCTAAATATGCTGGCAAGAGCATCCTGTCTGGTGCAGAGATTAACAAGGCCTATGGTGTCCTCACTACCGTGTCTCGCCACCTTGGCCTGGATGAGGGCAAGGTTCTTGGCAGTACACTTCCAAGCAAAGGCTTTGGGATGGAGATGCAATACGGAGGTCGTGCCAACATATCTCATCATCCACCTGGTGGAAGGGACTTTGTGGATCTGAGGCTCTTTCCCCTGTTGCCTCCATCATCCTCCAAATCCCACCAACATCAGCTGCCACAGAGCGCAACTGGTCCTTGTTTGTGAACACACACACACACCAAAGCACGCAACAGGCTGACCACTACAAGGGTTGAAAATGGGTGGCCAAGGGTTAAAACATTGGGGGCCATCCGGAATTTGATGCTTTTTGAGCCTGACAACGAGCTCTCCTTAACAAGGTTGAAAAGTGACAGTGAAGATGAGGTGTCTGATGTTCAAGAGGTGGACATTGGGGAGGTCCAGGGAGAAGACATGGAAGCCTGAGAGGAAGACAACCAAAGCTTTAGTTTCTAGACTATCATTTTACAGATTTTTGGGGAGATGCGATGGATCATTCAATATTCCCTTTCTTTTGTTGTTCAGTGAAATCATCCCATGTGAAGTGTCAACTCATTTAATTAAAGTTCAATTCGTAACTAAATTGTTTAAGAATATACAGTGCCTTGCGAAAGTATTTGGCCCCCTTGAACTTTGTGACCTTTTGCCACATTTCAGGCTTCAAACATAAAGATATAAAACTGTATTTTTTTGTGAAGAATCAACAACAAGTGGGACACAATCATGAAGTGGAACGACATTTATTGGATATTTCAAACTTTTTTAACAAATCAAAAACTGAAAAATTGGGCGTGCAAAATTATTCAGCCCCCTTAAGTTAATACTTTGTAGCGCCACCTTTTGCTGCGATTACAGCTGTAAGTCGCTTGGGGTATGTCTCTATCAGTTTTGCACATCGGGAGACGGAATTTTTTTCCCATTCCACCTTGCAAAACAGCTCGAGCTCAGTGAGGTTGGATGGAGAGCATTTGTGAACAGCAGTTTTCAGTTCTTTCCACAGATTCTCGATTGGATTCAGGTCTGGACTTTGACTTGGCCATTCTAACACCTGGATATGTTTATTTTTGAACCATTCCATTGTAGATTTTGCTTTATGTTTTGGATCATTGTCTTGTTGGAAGACAAATCTCCGTCCCAGTCTCAGGTCTTTTGCAGACTCCATCAGGTTTTCTTCCAGAATGGTCCTGTATTTGGCTCCATCCATCTTCCCATAAATTGTAACCATCTTCCCTGTCCCTGCTGAAGAAAAGCAGGCCCAAACCATGATGCTGCCACCACCATGTTTGACAGTGGGGATGGTGTGTTCAGGGTGATGCGCTGTGTTGCTTTTACGCCAAACATAACGTTTTGCATTGTTGCCAAAAAGTTCAATTTTGGTTTCATCTGACCAGAGCACCTTCTTCCACATGTTTGGTGTGTCTCTCAGGTGGCTTGTGGCAAACTTTAAACTACACTTTTTATGGATATCTTTAAGAAATGGCTTTCTTCTTGCCACTCTTCCATAAAGGCCAGATTTGTGCAATATACGACTGATTGTTGTCCTATGGACAGAGTCTCCCACCTCAGCTGTAGATCTCTGCAGTTCATCCAGAGTGATCATGGGCCTCTTGGCTGCATCTCTGATCAGTCTTCTCCTTGTATGAGCTGAAAGTTTAGAGGGACGGCCAGGTCTTGGTAGATTTGCAGTGGTCTGATACTCCTTCCATTTCAATACTATCGCTTGCACAGTGCTCCTTGGGATGTTTAAAGCTTGGGAAATCTTTTTGTATCCAAATCCGGCTTTAAACTTCTTCACAACAGTATCTCGGACCTGCCTGGTGTGTTCCTTGTTCTTCATGATGCTCTCTGCGCTTTTAACGGACCTCTGAGACTATCACAGTGCAGGTGCATTTATACGGAGACTTGATTACACACAGGTGGATTGTATTTATCATCATTAGTTATTTAGGTCAACATTGGATCATTCAGAGATCCTCACTGAACTTCTGGAGAGAGTTTGCTGCACTGAAAGTAAAGGGGGCTGAATAATTTTGCACGCCCAATTTTTCAGTTTTTGATTTGTTAAAAAAGTTTGAAATATCCAATAAATGTCGTTCCACTTCATGATTGTGTCCCACTTGTTGTTGATTCTTCACAAAAAAATAAAGTTTTATATCTTTATGTTTGAAACCTGAAATGTGGCAAAAGGTCGCAAAGTTCAAGGGGGCCGAATACTTTCGCAAGGCACTGTATATATATTGGACGGATTTAATCATTTGTAATTATGTCTACTTATGATAAGGTAAAAGGTTTATGTTTCTGTCTCCATATGATATGCTAAATATATCCAATGCAAAAAACATCTACATTTAAATGGTATTAATATTAATTCCCATATATTCCCGTTAATTCCCACAGAAAGCTTCCACCTCTGAATATTTCCCAAAATGTGCAACCCTGGGTAGAGCTATCAATTAGTTATAGGGTTTTACGGATACAACTTTTTAAATTAATTATTAAATGATTACATTTACGAAAAAAATCGGTAACGGAATTTCTGCAATGTAATTGGCTACAATGGGAAATCTTAGTGGACACAAAGCACAAGTTTGGACAGCACAGTAGAGTACAGTAAAGGAAAGTAGAGTTTAGTTCAGTACAGCACAGTACTGTACAGTACAGTAGAGTAGAGTTCAATGCAGTACACAGATGAGCAAACTAGAGTTGGGTACCTTATAATGTGCTGTATTGTACTATACTATACTATATTTTACTGTACTTTATTCTACTGAACTCTACTGTGCTGTACTGAACTCTACTGTACTGATCTCTACTGTGCTGTACTGATCTCTACTGTGCTGTACTGAACTCTACTGTGCTGTACTGAACTCTACTGTGCTGTACTGAACTCTACTGTGCTGTACTGAACTCTACTGTGCTGTACTGAACTCTACTGTGCTGTACTGAACTCTACTGTGCTGTACTGAACTCTTCTGTACTGAACTCTACTCTTCTGTACTGAACTCTACTGTACTGAACTCTACTGTACTGAACTCTACTGTGCTGTACTGAACTCTACTGTTCTGTACTGAACTCTACTGTTCTGTACTGATCTCTACTGTGCTGTACTGATCTCTACTGTGCTGTACTGAACTCTACTGTTCTGTACTGAACTCTACTGTTCTGTACTGAACTCTACTGTGCTGTACTGAACTCTACTGTGCTGTACTGAACTCTACTGTGCTGTACTGAACTCTACTGTGCTGTACTGAACTCTACTGTGCTGTACTGAACTCTACTGTGCTGTACTGAACTCTACTGTGCTGTACTGAACTCTACTGTGCTGTACTGAACTCTACTGTGCTGTACTGAACTCTACTGTGCTGTACTGAACTCTACTGTGCTGTACTGATCTCTACTGTGCTGTACTGAACTCTACTGTGCTGTACTGAACTCTACTGTGCTGTACTGAACTCTACTGTGCTGTACTGAACTATACTGTGCTGTACTGAACTCTACTGTGCTGTACTGAACTCTACTGTGCTGTACTGAACTCTACTGTGCTGTACTGAACTCTACTGTGCTGTACTGAACTCTACTGTGCTGTACTGAACTATACTGTGCTGTACTGATCTCTACTGTGCTGTACTGAACTCTACTGTTCTGTACTGAACTCTACTGTTCTGTACTGAACTCTACTGTTCTGTACTGAACTCTACTGTGCTGTACTGAACTCTACTGTGCTGTACTGAACTCTACTGTGCTGTACTGAACTCTACTGTGCTGTACTGAACTCTACTGTGCTGTACTGAACTCTACTGTGCTGTACTGAACTCTACTGTGCTGTACTGAACTCTACTGTGCTGTACTGAACTCTACTGTGCTGTACTGAACTCTACTGTGCTGTACTGATCTCTACTGTGCTGTACTGAACTCTACTGTGCTGTACTGAACTCTACTGTGCTGTACTGAACTCTACTGTGCTGTACTGATCTCTACTGTGCTGTACTGAACTCTACTGTGCTGTACTGATCTCTACTGTGCTGTACTGAACTATACTGTACTGAACTGAACTCTACTGTGCTGTACTGAACTCTACTGTGCTGTACTGAACTCTACTGTGCTGTACTGAACTCTACTGTGCTGTACTGAACTCTACTGTGCTGTACTGAACTCTACTGTGCTGTACTGATCTCTACTGTGCTGTACTGAACTCTACTGTGCTGTACTGAACTCTACTGTGCTGTACTGAACTCTACTGTGCTGTACTGATCTCTACTGTGCTGTACTGAACTCTACTGTGCTGTACTGATCTCTACTGTGCTGTACTGAACTATACTGTACTGAACTGATCTCTACTGTTCTGTACTGAACTCTACTGTGCTGTACTGTGCTGTACTGATCTCTACTGTGCTGTACTGATCTCTACTGTGCTGTACTGAACTCTACTGTGCTGTACTGAACTCTACTGTGCTGTACTGAACTCTACTGTGCTGTACTGAACTCTACTGTGCTGTACTGAACTCTACTGTGCTGTACTGATCTCTACTGTGCTGTACTGAACTCTACTGTGCTGTACTGAACTCTACTGTACTGATCTCTACTGTGCTGTACTGAACTCTACTGTGCTGTACTGAACTCTACTGTGCTGTACTGAACTCTACTGTACTGATCTCTACTGTGCTGTACTGAACTCTACTGTGCTGTACTGAACTCTACTGTGCTGTACTGAACTCTACTGTACTGATCTCTACTGTGCTGTACTGAACTCTACTGTGCTGTACTGAACTCTACTGTACTGATCTCTACTGTGCTGTACTGAACTCTACTGTGCTGTACTGATCTCTACTGTGCTGTACTGAACTCTACTGTGCTGTACTGAACTGTACTGTTCTGTACTGAACTCCTCTGTACTGAACTGTGCTGAACTCCTCTGTACAGAACTCTACTGTTCTGAACTGAACTTTTCTATACTGTTCTGAACTCTACTGAACTGTTCTGAACTCTACTGAACTCTACTGAACTCTACTGTACTGATCTCGACTGTTCTGAACTGAACTCTACTGTTCTGTACTGAACTCTCCTGTACTGAACTCTACTGTTCTAAACTCTCCTGTACTGAACTCTGCTCTTGGTAGTATCACTGCTCTTGGTAGTATCACTGCTCTTGGTAGTATCACTGCTCTTGGTTTGAGGCCGATACGTAAAGCTTAATAAATAAAGAGCAGTGATACTAGTAAGAGCAGTGTGCGGGTTTCTTATTTTTTCTCATCTTATTCCGATTGGGTAGAGATTACTTTCATATCCATAACTATGGATTTCTGTGTAGTACAGATCAGAGACTCATGATGAAAATCCTTCACCGGGTGTAAATCCACTTCACTTCCTGTAGTTCAATAACCAAAAGAGAAGTCAATGTGTCATAGCTGACCCCCCATTATTTCTGCAGACAATTCTGAGTATATACAGGGCATTCAGAAAGTACTCAGACCCTCTTGACTTTTTCCACATTTTGTTCCATTACAGCCTTATTCTGAAATTGATTCAATTGTTTTTTTCCCTCATCAATCTACACACAATACCCGATAATGACAAAGCAAAAAAACATGTTTAAATCACATTTACATAAATATTCAGACCTTTTACCCAGTAAAATCAAGGATCTCTTTGGTCCGTTCATATTTCCCTCGATCCTGACTAGTCTACCAGTCCCTGCAGCTGAAAAACATCCCTACAGCCTGATGCTGCCACCACCATGCTTCACCGTAGGGATGGTGCCAGGTTTCCTCCAGACGTGACGCTTAGCATTCAGGCCAAAGAGTTCAATCTTGGTTTCATCAGACCAGAGAATCTTGTTTCTCATGGTCTGAGAGTCCTTTAGGTGCCTTTTGGCAAACTCCAAGCGGGCTGTCATGTGCCTTTTACTGAGGAGTGGCTTCCGTCTGGCCACTCTACCACGAAGGCCTGATTGGTGGAGCGCTGCAGAGGAACCGTCGAGCTCTCTCAGAGTGACCATCGGGTTCTTGGTCACCTCCCTGACCAAGGCCTTTCTCCCCCGATTGTTCAGTTTTGCCGGGCGGCCAGCTCTAGGAAGAGTCTTGGTGATTGCAAACTTCTTCCATTGAAGAATGATGGAGGCCACTGTGTTCTTGGGGAACTTCAATGCTGCAGAATTTTTTTGGCCTCGACACAATCCTGTCTCGGAGCTCCACAGACAATTCCTTCGACCTCATGACTTGGTTTTTGCTCTGACATGCACCATCAACTGTGAGACCTTATATAGACAGGTGTGTGCCTTCCCAAATCATGTCCAATTAATTGAATTTACCACAGGTGGACTCCAATCAAGTTGAGATTTTTCTACAAGGAAGATCAATGGAAACAGGATGCACCTGAGCTCAATTTCAAGCGCCATAGCAAAGGGTCTGAATACTTATGTAAAGGTATTTCTGTTTGTTATTTGTAATACAATTGCCAAATTTACAACTTCTTTCACTGTCATTATGAGTTATTGTGATGTCATTATGGGGTATTGTGATGTCATTATGGGGTATTGTGATGCCATTGTGGGGTATTGTGATGCCATTGTGGGGTATTGTGATGCCATTGTGGGGTATTGTGATGTCATTGTGGGGTATTGCGATGTCATTGTGGGGTATTGCGATGTCATTATGGGGTATTGTGATGCCATTGTGGGTTATTGTGATGCCATTGTGGGTTATTGCGATGTCATTATGGGGTATTGTGATGCCATTGTGGGGTATTGTGATGCCATTGTGGGGTATTGTGATGCCATTGTGGGGTATTGTGATGCCATTGTGGGGTATTGTGATGCCATTGTGGGGTATTGTGATGCCATTGTGGGGTATTGTGATGCCATTGTGGGGTATTGCGATGTCATTGTGGGGTATTGTGATGCCATTGTGGGGTATTGTGATGCCATTGTGGGGTATTGCGATGTCATTGTGGGGTATTGTGATGCCATTGTGGGGTATTGCGATGTCATTGTGGGGTATTGCGATGTCATTGTGGGGTATTGCGATGTCATTATGGGGTATTGTGATGCCATTGTGGGGTATTGTGATGCCATTGTGGGGTATTGTGATGCCATTGTGGGGTATTGTGATGTCATTGTGGGGTATTGTGATGCCATTGTGGGGTATTGTGATGCCATTGTGGGGTATTGTGATGCCATTGTGGGGTATTGTGATGCCATTGTGGGGTATTGTGATGCCATTGTGGGGTATTGTGATGCCATTGTGGGGTATTGTGATGCCATTGTGGGGTATTGTGATGCCATTGTGGGGTATTGTGATGCCATTGTGGGGTATTGTGATGCCATTGTGGGGTATTGCGATGTCATTGTGGGGTATTGTGATGCCATTGTGGGGTATTGTGATGTCATTATGGGGTATTGTGATGTCATTGTGGGGTATTGTGATGCCATTGTGGGGTATTGTGATGCCATTGTGGGGTATTGTGATGCCATTGTGGGGTATTGTGATGCCATTGTGGGGTATTGTGATGCCATTGTGGGGTATTGTGATGCCATTGTGGGGTATTGTGATGCCATTGTGGGGTATTGTGTGTAGATTGATGAGGAAAACATGTAATTGAAAATCATTTTAGAATAAGGCTGTAACATATTAAAATGTAGAAAAAGTGAAGGGGTCTGAATACTTTCTGAATGGAGATCTCTCCGAGGGAGATTTGACCGAAATTCTGTTACCAAACTTTGCATCTGCACAGTTCTTCCAGTAAATGTGTTTTAATTCTCAGTGTGAACTGATAAAAATAGTCCTTGTGCATAGAGCTGGTTTGTTAAATTGCACACACTGTCTATCTCTCTACCATCACAGACTCCACATTATAGTTGCGTAGACAGAGGCATGCGGGCAGGAACTGTGACTTTATGACAACAGACATCTTCTGCTCCATATTCAGTGGCCTGACAGGAACATAATGGAGCTGTCCCAGAATGGAACAATAAGGTGTACACTTTGTAGAGACTAGTTGGCCTAAACACGGCCTGGGGATTAATACCAACAGGGGAATCTTCTCATTTCCTCTGCTCAGCCTTTAATAGGTGACTTAATCCTACCTTTACCTGGAGTTACACAATCCTACACAGATAGACATGCAAACGCACCTGTTATTGTCTCTGAAACCGCTGAGTTAAACCCGTCAGAGATGACCATCTATAGATATTTTCAGTGGTTATATAACTAAAACCTAAACAGGTCTCACTACAGCAAAACACTACCTTCACATTCCACTGTCAAAGTCAGCAGAATAGAGGGACCCAACAAGTGAATCTGAGACTACAATCAACTATCTACAGTACAGTCATCTTCCATCAAACACACACACACACACACACACACACACACACACACACACACACACACACACACACACACACACACACACACACACACACACACACACAGGTCTAGTCTAACACTAACCACCACACACACACACACCTTTATACACTAGAGCCCCTAACTTCGAGACATTCTACTCACATAGTCAGGAAACATGATCCAATCCGATAGAAGCAGTCCGAGGTGAATTCCTTCAAACTGCTCTGCATCTGGCTCCCATACTGTACCAGTGTCCGTGTGTGAGAGTGTTTGAGCTAGCCGTGTCTACCTGTACCAGTGTCCGTGTGTGAGAGTGTTTGAGCTAGCCGTGTCTACCGTCATCCGTTAGTCCACACACACTGACACTGTGGTTAGCGCCTGCAACAGGTTCCAACCCACTCCTGTAAGATGGCCGCTAGCTAATCAGACCTGGAGGGGAGGAGGAGGAGGGGAGGAGGAGGGGGAGGATAGAAAGCAAAGCCTCCTTAATCAGCTGAGATCTGGCAGAGTGATGGTGTTAGGGATAGGGTTAGGATAGGGATAGGGTTAGGGTTGGGATAGGGTTAGGGATAGGGATAGGGTTAGGGATAGGGATAGGGATAGGGATAGGGATAGGGATAGGGTTAGGGATAGGGATAGGATAGGGATAGGGTTAGGATAGGGATAGGATAGGATTAGGGATAGGCTAGGGTAAGGGATAGGGTTAGGTTAGGGATAGGGTTAGTATAGGGTTAGAATAGTATAGGGTTAGGGTTAGAATAGGATAGGGTTAGGGTTAGAATAGGATAGGGTTAGGACAGGGACAGGGATAGGGTTAGGATAGGGTTAGGATAGGGTTAGGGTTAGGGATAGGGTTAGAGATAGGGATAGGGATAGGGATAGGATAGGGATAGGGTTAGGATAGGGATAGGATAGGATTAGGGATAGGATTAGGGATAGGCTAGGGTAAGGGATAGGGTTAGGTTAGGGATAGGGTTAGTATAGGGTTAGAATAGGATAGGGTTAGAATAGTATAGGGTTAGGGTTAGAATAGGATAGGGTTAGGGTTAGGGTTAGGGTTAGGGTTAGGGTTAGAATAGGATAGGGTTAGGACAGGGATAGGGATAGGGTTAGGATAGGGTTAAGGTTAGGATAGGGTTAGGATAGGGTTAATATAGGGTTAGGATAGGGTTAGGGATAGGGTTAGGGATTGGGTTAGGGGGAATGATACACAGTTCCATACAGAACAGGTTCGTTGATTGACTAGCTCAGGGGTTGCAGCAGACAGCTCTGAGGAAACATACCACAGAACCAGAGCACATGGACATCCTACTGAGGCTAGAACTTACTGGACCACTCTATTTGAGTTAGGGTTAGCTCTATTTGAGTTAGGGTTACCCTCTATTTGAGTTAGGGTTACACTCTATTTGAGTTAGGGTTAGCTCTATTTGAGTTAGGGTTAGCTCTATTTGAGTTAGGGTTACCCTCTATTTGACTACAGGGAGGAGGTGAGGGCCCTCGGAGTGTGGTGTCAGGAAAATAACCTCACACTCAACGTCAACAAAACTAAGGAGATGATTGTGGACTTCAGGAAACAGTAGAGGGAACGCCCCCCTATCCACATTGATGGAACAGTAGTGGAGAGGGTAGTAAGTTTTAAGTTCCTCGGCGTACACATCACAGACAAACTGAATTGGTCCACCCACACAGACAGCATCGTGAAGAAGGCGCAGCAGCGCCTCTTCAACCTCAGGAGGCTGAAGAAATTCGGCTTGTCACCAAAAGCACTCACAAATCTCTACAGATGCACAATCGAGAGCATCCTGTCGGGCTGTATCACCGCCTGGTACGGCAACTGCTCCGCCCACAACCGTAAGGCTCTCCAGAGGGTAGTGAGGTCTGCACAACGCATCACCGGGGGCAAACTACCTGCCCTCCAGGACACCTACACCACCCGATGTCACAGGAAGGCCATAAAGATCATCAAGGACAACAACCACCCGAGCCACTGCCTGTTCACCCCGCTATCATCTAGAAGGCGAGGTCAGTACAGGTGCATCAAAGCTGGGACCGAGAGACTGAAAAACAGCTTCTATCGCAAGGCCATCAGACTGTTAAACAGCCACCACTAACATTGAGTGGCTGCTGCCAACACACTGACTCAACTCCAGCCACTTTAATAATGGGAATTGATGGGAAATGGTGTAAAATATATCACTAGCCACTTTAAACAATGCTACCTAATATAATGTTTACATACCCTACATTATTCATCCCATATGTATATGTATCTACTGTACTCTATCATCTACTGCATCTTTAAGTAATACATGTATCACTAGCCACTTTAACTATGCCACTTTGTTTACATATTCATCTCATATGTATATACTGCACTCAATACCATCTACTGTGTCTTGCCTATGCCGCTCTGTACTCACTCATATATCTTTATGTACATATTCTTTATCCCCTTACACTTGTGTCTATAAGGTAGTAGTTTTGGAATTGTTAGCTAGATTACTTGTTGGTTATTACTGCATTGTCGGAACTAGAAGCACAAGCATTTCGCTACACTCGCATTAACATCTGCTAACCATGTGTATGTGACAAATAACATTTTATTTTATTTTATTTTGAGTTAGGGTTAGCTCTATTTGAGTTAGGGTTACACTCTATTTGAGTTAGGGTTACACTCTATTTGAGTGCTTCTACACCTGCATTGCTTGCTGTTTGGGGTTTTAGGCTGGGTTTCTGTACAGCACTTTGAGATATCAGCTGATGTACGAAGGGCTATATAAATAAATTTGATTTGATTTTGATTTGATTTAGGGTTAGCTCTATTGAGTTAGGGTTAGCTCTATTTGAGTTAGGGTTAGCTCTATTTGAGTTAGGGTTACCCTCTATTTGAGTTAGGGTTAGGGTTACCCTCTGTTTGAGTTAGGGTTACCCTCTATTTGAGTTAGGGTTAGGGTTAGCTCTATTTGAGTTAGGGTTACCCTCTATTTGAGTTAGGGTTAGCTCTATTTGAGTTAGGGTTAGCTCTATTTGAGTTAGGGTTAAGTCTATTTGAGTTAGGGTTAGCTCTATTTGAGTTAGGGTTAAGTCTATTTGAGTTAGGGTTAGCTCTATTTGAGTTAGGGTTAGCTCTATTTGAGTTAGGGTTAGCTCTATTTGAGTTAGGGTTACCCTCTATTTGAGTTAGGGTTAGGGTTACCCTCTGTTTGAGTTAGGGTTACCCTCTATTTGAGTTAGGGTTAGGGTTAGCTCTATTTGAGTTAGGGTTACCCTCTATTTGAGTTAGGGTTAGCTCTATTTGAGTTAGGGTTAGCTCTATTTGAGTTAGGGTTAAGTCTATTTGAGTTAGGGTTAAGTCTATTTGAGTTAGGGTTAGCTCTATTTGAGTTAGGGTTAAGTCTATTTGAGTTAGGGTTAGGGTTAGCTCTATTTGAGTTAGGGTTAGCTCTATTTGAGTTAGGGTTACCCTCTATTTGAGTTAGGGTTACCCTCTATTTGAGTTAGGGTTAGCTCTATTTGAGTTAGGGTTACACTCTATTTGAGTTAGGGTTACCCTCTATTTGAGTGGTCCACAATGTGGTTTTTAAAATGTCTATGTATTGTCAACTACAGTAGCATTGTGAAGCGAAACTTTAATACATTTTTCTAACTAACTCTTTTCTCTATAAAACGCACAGTATGCACTTAAGGTCCGTCAGCCACAGTTGAAATCCAGCCACTGTAATAAGTGAGGCTACAAAAACATACACCCCCAGTAGCTCTCCAAGAGGGCGCTTGGGCACCCATGTCTCAGAGCAGAGGGTAGGAATCAGTTCCCAGTGGCTGCCAGCTGAAAGGCTCTATTTTGAATACAGTTTAGGGATTAGCTTCTGAGAAACTTAGGCACAGTCCTTCACACTGAGGCACAGTCCTTCACACACACAGCACGATTATATAATTGCATCTTAGATCTTCCTCACGTCTTCCTTAAATCTTACCAAACAGAGCATTTGTGTCATCACATGAAGTACTTTATGGACTTAGAGATGTAGAGAACAAAGTGTCAGACATCAGAAGACCAGGAACACTCACTCACACTGCACATTTTGGCTTTTCACCCAATAAATATATGATTTTTTTTCTTCATCTTTTATAGTTTAAAATTCTTTGTATTGAATTATAATTTTGGGAAAGAAATATTCTCTTAGGTCTGTGTATTTGTCACAGTGTAATAGGAAATGCAGCTCTGTCTCTACCTCTCCCCTGGAGCAGAGTGAGCACAGCCTGTCCTCTGGGCAGCCAGGTTTGTCTGTGACGACCGGTCTCTATAACCAGACTGTGCTCACTGAGTCTGTACCTAGTCAATGTTTTCCTCAGTTTTCTATCAGTCACAGTGGTCAGATAGTCTGACAAATAGCATTGAAGTTTACTTAGATTTTTTGTGGTGTCTTTCCAATAGGTGATATATTTTTCTTTTTGTTTTGTGATGATTTGGTTGGGCCAGATTTTCTGAGTGCTGTCCTGAGGCACTATGGGGTTGGTTTGGGTTTGTGAACTGAGCCTCAGAACCAGCTGGCTGAGGGGACTCTTCACTTGTTTCATCCATTGACACTGTAGAGCTGTGTGATGGAATGTTTTGGGGTCACTTGTTTTTAGATGGTTGTAAAATTTGATGGCTCTTTTTTCTATTCGAATGAGAAGGGGGTGTTGGCCCAATTCTGCTCTATATGAGATATTTTGAGTTTTTCTTTGTACTTGCAATACAGTCTTGCAAAACTCTGCATGCACTATTTCAATTGGATGTTTGTCCCATTTGGTGAATTCATTATACTTCACTGCCATATAGAGCAATTGGTTCTAGAACTGATTGGAACATTGAGCCAGATTCTAATTGGAATTTGAATTTTGCTGTTCCTTTTAATGGCATAGAATGCTCTTCTTGCTTTGTCTGTCAGCTCATTCACAGCCATGTGAAAGCGACCGGTGTTGCTGATATTAGGTCCTAGATACGTGTCGTTTTTGGTGTGTTCTAATAGAACTGTGTCCAAATAGAATTTATATTTGTCATCCTGATATCTGGACCTTTTTTGGAATATCATTATATATATTTTTTTTTAGGATAACGGTAAGAGCCCAAGTCTGACAGAACCTGTGGTTAACGGTCAGAGCCCAAGTCTGACAGAACCTGTGGTTAACGGTCAGAGCCCAAGTCTGACAGAACCTGTGGTTAACGGTCAGAGCCCGGGTCTGACAGAACCTGTGGTTAACGGTCAGAGCCCAAGTCTGACAGAACCTGTGGTTAACGGTCAGAGCCCAGGTCTGACAGAACCTGTGGTTAACGGTCAGAGCCCAGGTCTGACAGAACATGTGGTTAACGGTCAGAGCCCAGGTCTGACAGAACATGTGAAGATGATCTAGGTGCTGCTGTAACCCCTCTTTAGTGGGAGACAGCAGCACCAGGTCATCTGCGTACAGCAGACACTTGATTTCAGTGTTGTGTAGGGTGATACCAGGTGCTGCCGATTCTTCTAATGTTTTTGCCAATTCATTAATGTAGATGTTAAATAGTGTTGGACTTATTGGGCAGCCCTGTTTCACTCCCCGTCCCTGAGAGAAGAAGTCTGTTTGCTTGTTGCCAATTTTAACCAGACATTTGTTTTTAGTGTACATTGATTAAATAACATCATGTGTTTTCCCTCCAATACCACTTTCTATTAGTTTATAAAAAAGACCTTCGTGCCAAATTGAATCAAATGCTTTCTTGAAGTCTACAAAACACGAGTAGATTTTGCCTTTGTTTTGGTTGACTTGTTTGTCATTTACAGTGTGGAGGGTGTAAATGTGGTCTGTTTGTACGATCATTTTTTAGAAATCCAATCTGGCTTCTGCTCAGGATGTTGTGTTCGTCAAGGAAATTATGTAGTCTGCTATTTATAATACTGCAGAGAATTTTCCCCAAGTTGCTGTTAACTCAAATTCCTCTGTAATTATTTGGGTCAAATTTGTCTCCATTTTTATAGATTGGTGTGATCAATCTCAGGTTCCAAATATTGGGGAAAATACCTGCAGTGAGGATAATGTTGAGTTTGAGTATAGCCAATTTGAATTCGTGGTCTGTATATTTGATCATTTCATTTAAAATACCATCAGCACCACAGGCCTTTTTGGGTTGGAGCGTGCATCGTTTTTCCAATAATTCTTCTTCTGTAATTGGGGTATCTACATGATTCTGATAGTCTTTGACTGCTGATTCAAGGATTTGTAATTTTTCTTGTATATCTTTTTGTTCTGGGCTCTTTGTTATATTGCTGTAGAGGTTTGCAAAGTGATTTCTCCACATATCCCCATTTTGGATAGCCAGTTCCTCATGATGAGGTTTGTTTCATTTATTCCAATTCTCCCAGAAGTGGTTTGATTAATATGGATTCCTCAATTCCATCCAGCTGATTTCTAATGTTCTGTTCCTCTGTTCTTAGGGTGTGTTTGTATTGCTTCAGTGTTTTCTCGTATTGAAGACGTATGTTTTTGTTGTCTGGTACCCTGTGTTTTTGATTAGATATATTTCTCAATTACTTTCTTAGATTTTTCAATCATTATCAAACCATTTTTCATTTTCTGTTCTTTTTGGTTTGCTCTTATGTTTCTTTAGATTAGCCAAGGAGGCAAATTTGTCAAATATAAAGTTTATATTCCAAAAGGCCAAATTTACACCTTCATTGCTGAAGGAGAATGTTAAGGCTAAAACGTTGTCCAGGAGAGATTGTATTTTTTGGCTACTAATGGCTTTCTGGTAGATGTCTGTACTGTTTGCACTCCATCTATAGGCCTGTTTAGTACTGTGTAATTTATTGGGCCGTGATGCTTCATGGTTGGGTTCTGCTCTTCTCAGATACACTATGATTTTACTGTGGTCTGAGAGAGGTGTTAGTGGGCTGACTGTGAAGGCTCTGAGAGAGGTGTTAGTGGGCTGACTGTGAAGGCTCTGAGAGAGGTGTTAGTGGGCTGACTGTGAAGGCTCTGAGAGAGGTGTTAGTGGGCTGACTGTGAAGGCTCTGAGAGAGGTGTTAGTGGGCTGACTGTGAAGGCTCTGAGAGAGGTGTAAGTGGGCTGACTGTGAAGGCTCTGAGAGACTCTGGGATTAGGTCGGTGAGGAGAATAACTAGCAACGACAGAGCCCTCTCCTGGTAAGGAGAATAACTAGCAACGACAGAGCCCTCTCCTAGTAAGGAGAATAATTAGCAACGACAGAGCCCTCTCCTGGTAAGGCTGGAGACTGACTGGTTTGACTGGTTACACCAAAAATAGTTTCTCTCCTGTGTGTATTTTTCAGATCCGCCTTGGCAATTTTGAGACACCTGCTCCACTGGAGAGTGTGTGTGTGTGTGTGTGTGTGTGTGTGTGTGTGTGTGTGTGTGTGTGTGTGTGTGTGTGTGTGTGTGTGTGTGTGTTGGGGGGGATATAGAAGTCTGTCAACTTCCTGTGATGACAGGAACCAGGAATAGTGTCTCTTGTGGGGTCAGATTCACAACTCTGTCTCCATCTCAAAAATCTCCTCCTTTCTGTCAACTCCCCTTTTCCCGCTCTCTTAACCCAATATCTCTCCTTCATTTCAACACCTTCGCTTTCACCCCTCCTCTGCTTTCTGGTCTGTTATTTTTGTCTTCTCCTCTGAGTCCTTCCTCCCCCTCTCATATCCACTCTCGTTATCTCCTCCCTCCTCCTCTTCCCTCCCTCCCTCCCTCCCTCCCTCCCTCCCTCCTCCTCTTCTCTCCTCCCTCCCTCCCTCCCTCTCTGACCCTCATCCCTTCCTAAGCAGCTGTGACTCACCTGAACAAACACCTTAATCCACCTCACCACAGGAGCTATAGGCTAAATAAATAACACACACATACACTCTGTAGTTATTCTCCTGTGCTTACCTTAAAGAACTCATTGGCTTCTTCTCTACCAGCAAACAGATGATTCAGCCAGTCAACTCCTCAAGTCAGTTACCAGAAACAGATGATTCAGCCAATCAACTCCTCAAGTCACAGTCACCAGAAACAGATGATTCAGCCAGTCAACTCCTCAAGTCACAGTTACCAGAAACAGATGATTCAGCCAGTCAACTCCTCACTGCAGGACTCACTGTCCAGTCTTCTACAGATCTAGATCTCACAACAGCTCTCTGCTTTATAATCCACAGCAAGAAGCAGAGTCTCTGATGTAATCCACAGATACGGAAAAGGTAAACTCCAGGTCGGATACGGAAAAGGTAAACTCCAGGTCAGATACGGAAAAGGTAAACTCTAGGTCAGATACGGAAAAGGTAAACTCCAGGTCAGATACGGAAAAGGTAAACTCCAGGTCAGATAAGGAACGGTAAACTCCCAGTTCTGTCCATGACCTGGTCTGCACAGCATGCATTCTGTTATCTCTCTCCGTTAATGGCCCTGAAATAATATTAGGTGTATTGTTTCCGGTTCTCGCTCTGTTGCTCACACCATTTATCTAATTATGATCCCAACAGGAGAGGAGAGGAGAGGAGAGGAGAGGAGAGGAGAGGAGAGGAGAGGAGAGGAGAGGAGAGGAGAGGAGAGGAGAGGAGAGGAGAGGAGAGGAGAGGAGAGGAGAGGAGGTGGGATTCATAAGAAAAAGGATTAGAACGTCTGAGCCATCTGTGTTCACGGGGAATTAACCCCCCACACTCAGGCAGGCGGACAAAAACACAGATACACACGGACACAGGCACACATAAAAACACACACACACACCTACTGCAGGTTGTCAACTCAACTAAGGAGCAGACAAGACATAGAATGATGTTTATGGGTTAACTCAGGTATACCAAGCAAACTGCTAGAAATAGACACCTGCAGAAACGGCTAGAAATAGACATCAGAATACTGAAATGAGTTGGAAATTCCAGTCAGGCGACGTCATCAGCCAATGTCAAAACCTGCGCTGTGGTTCCCATAGCAACAAAAACACCCCCCCCCTGACAACGCTGCAATGGCCTCCCTGACAGACGCAGAGATGGCGGAGATTGCCAAACTTCAGGTAAAATTAAAGACACAAAAACGGCATTCATAAATGCAACTCCAGGTTTAGAGAATACGACGATAAACAATACGTGATTTGTGCGGATTACTGAAGCGTCACTAAAACACGATTTGCCTACGATATCCAACATGCAGGCTATTCATGATGTACTGTTAGTCAATTGCATGATGTAACGTTAACGAGTTAACTTCGTTACAAATTGACATTTAGGGTAGACGAGTCTGCATGCAAGCGGTAAGCGACGATTGGTAGCCTGTCGATATTCACTGATCTAGGCTACAGGACGAGATCATCGAGGGTAGGGGAGAGGATTGACAGGTGTGAAGGGAGGCCGAGAAATGATGGATTTCATGTTAGAGATATTTGCGATGTACACACACACACACACACACACACACACACACAGTCGGTAGCCTCCTGTTTAAAGCAACAAGTTCTCTAGCAGCCGAATCGCACATATTTGATGAGACTGGTGGGATGGCTCTGAAAACAACACACACATCTTGGCTAATCCAATGCATTAGAATTTCTGCCACACAGTATCAGGATAACATCTGCTGTCTATCTCTTTAACTATCTTACCTTCAGTAGAGATACAAGCGCCCTGCCCACACAACAATGCATGATGGATAGTGCGCGCACAGCAAGGGCTCGTGTTTCTGTGCGCGGTGTGTGCCTTTATCCATGCGATCATATTATTATTGTTGTTGTTGTAAATAATAACAACAATAATACATACAGATATATCAGCGAGCAGCAATGAACAGGTTTCACAGGATGACAGAAATGATTCAAGATCAGTTGGATAACAAAGCAAGCACTGTATCATGTAGGCTAGGAACTATCTTCCTCATCAGTGAAAAACATGACCATGTTTATCAATCAATAACTCAAGGATATGACGCAAGTGAAGTCATTGCTTAATGTTTTGAGTTCATATACCAATTTCGGGGTCAATTTATGTTATGATTTGTTAATATTTTCAGAGTTAGTGTAGGCTAATGGTATATTTGCCGTCATCTTTGAATTCTGGGACTTTGTTTTTGTCGAAATCTGCTTGTGTAAATAATTAGAATCTCCCTTGGTACACTCTACATTAGCGTTCCAAGCGACAGGATTTTCCCAAATAAAATATCCACTTTTCACTACATTTACATCACATAATATGGCAACAATATGTGATTATACAGATATACTATATTCCACATTGTTCATGGCCCCATGGTCCATTGATTTAGCTTTTATAGCTCTGGCATGGCCGACTTTGAAGTGAGTAATCATTCAACACACTTTCACAGTTTGGGGGTGGGTGGCAGGTAGCCTTGTGGTTTGCACGTTGGGCCAGTCAACTATTTTAAAGTTGATAGACCACTGTGGAGTGGATTTACAGTAGTTTAAATGGAAATATAACATGTGTTTTGGGGGTAATTTTGTCAAAAACTCAGCCATCTTTTGACCAATCATTTAGCTTTTCTCAAACTATGTTAAGACATGTACCATGGGCATACATTTGGTGTCATTTGGTCCTATGGTTTAATGGGAACAAGATGTTGGAAGTATTTTTAGCATATGTGCTAATATGCATCTACTTGTAATAACGTGGCCATGTTTGAATGCATCAACGTTATTTTCTCAAACACTTATTGTGAAATATCGAATTTGGTGTGAATCCGACTTTTAGTCCATGAGGAGGAAAAAAAGAAGATTTTAAGCATTAACGTTACATAGTCAAAGACGTTCATTGTTAATAGTTTCCTTTTTTTTTTTTTTTAAGATATCAATGTCAAATTTAACATGGTTCATCAGGTTACCCTACAGTTTTCAAGTTGATAGGCCATTTCAAAGAGGATTTTCAAAGGGTTTTTATGGACATGTAAAAATCATAATTCCTGATTTATCTCTTAACCAATCCCTTAGTTTTTCCTCAAACTAAGTTTAGAGATGTACCATGGGGCTTACATACCGAATTTGGTGTTACTTCTTATGGTTCATGAGAAAAAGGTTTTCCAACATTTCCAAAATGGAGAATAATTAAGACTCGAAGTTTCAATGGGTGACTGATATGAGGGTTGAAGCGAGATTGCTTATCACAGCGCCACCTATAGGCCAATCGGTGCCGTTATTTTAGACCAAGTTACTCATGGCCTTTAGTTTCTGAGTGCCAAATTAGAAGAAAAAAAGTTAGCGATCTATGCTTAAGTTCATTCAGAGAATAACAATAAGTTAACCTCTAATACTGTGCTATATTTTTCCCGTCTTTTCTTGGGAAAACTCCATTTTATAGAGGCTATAGGACCTACATAACGTTTGTCTACAGAGGTGCTCTTTGAGACAAAATAGGTTTCAGTAATTGGACAGAAATATTGCCCAGAAATGACATTGTTATTGGCCACAACTCCTCACACCCATGAACAAAAAAAAAATATATAGTTTGCAACTAAAACAAAGGATTTGTGTGGTTTCCTGAGATAATATTCGATTATAATGTTTATGAATCATTACAAGCCAAGAAGTGACATTAAACAATTATCAACTAGTCCATAGTATATCTTTAGTGCATGTGAGTTTCTGTCAAATTCAGACTTCATACAGATAGAATGTGTTTCCAGAAAGAACTCTGTTCACTAATCAACTTGTGTGTGTCAGAGAGAGGAGGGTGTACAGCAGCTAAGCGGTCGCTTCTTGTGGCCTGAGTTCTCTGGGGACGATGTATGGCAGAGCGCCTATCAACAGTTTGTTTACGAGTGTGCCATGTTCGCCGCCGACCGCGGCCTGGCCTGGAGTGCTGTGAGAGCAGTGGCCGGGATGACGAGAGACCTGTTCCCTCAGCTAGCGGGTCAGTAGTTATCTATTGTCTTTATTATACATATATATTATATATTAATCATTCAAATTGACCGCAGCTCCATTTATATAATATAAAATAATGTAATAATTTATATTGAGTTTGGGATTTCATTCATTTCCCCCAGATTTGGACCCGCCCAGAGTGCTAGCCCTAATTTCAGATTGGCTGACAAAGTGTTTGCCCCGCCTACCTCCTGCCCACCACAAAGCAGTCTTCCACTTCCTGTCTGACACTTGTGTCACTAGGTAACCAATAAATTACTGGGAGTTTATATATAGAGTGTGGGACTCTCTTTATTTTTTATAGCTTATAGTTTATTCGCCGTTAATCAGAACCCCTACATAAAATAATTTTCTCTGGGTGTGCGTCAGCTCATGTTTTTTCTTCGACTATGATGTAATAGTACGTATCACAGAGATCTGTTCATGTCTGACATTTAGTCAACGACTGCTACAAGCTGTGGTGGGCGGGACCAGTCACCGGTCAATCAATCAGAAACACCTGGAGGTTCATGTGCCCCCAACACCCCTCCCCCTGGCACAGGTGATACAGGAAGTGTGTGTGTGGGTGTGTGTGTGGATGTGTATGTGTCCATGTGTATGTACGCATTTACATTCTCTTTCAGGGTGATGATGAGTGTGTTCTGTCTCAGGGTGGTGATGAGTGTGTTCTGTCTCAGGGTGGTGATGAGTGTGTTCTGTCTCAGGGTGATGATGAGTGTGTTCTGTCTCTCAGGGTGATGATGAGTGTGTTCTCTCTCTCAGGGAGAGAGTGTGTTCTGTCTCTCAGGGTGATGATGAGTGTGTTCTGTCTCTCAGGGTGATGATGAGTGTGTTCTGTCTCAGGGTGATGATGAGTGTGCGTTGGAGCGCCAGCGTGTGTGTGCCCTGCTAAAGGTTGCTAAGCAACAGAAGAGGAGGGAACTTCGGAGGCTCAGAGAGGAGGAGGGGCCACAGGGGTCAGAGGTCAGATTGGACACATTAAATGACCGCAGACTCGACAGAGAGGTAGACACACACACCAAACACATGCATCCACCGACACACACACCATCACCACCCCAGATTGTGGTCAATTTATTTTTCTATGCAGTCAGTTCAGAAAGTAAACTGAATTGCCATTTCAATTCCAATTTTCCTCAATGTCTCCTATAAGATCAATTTGGAATTAGAAATTGGAGTTTCAGTTTACTTCCTGAATCGACTGAGTTGAAATGGAATTGAGCAACACCACTGTGTACTGTATTGTATTGTTTCTCCAGGAGGTGGCAGACCTAGTGCGGTCTACTGTGAGGGCCACAGGAGAGCTGCTGATGGGGAGGCTGCTGAAGGAGAGTAGCCTGGTGCATGACCTACTGGAGCTCAGCCTGCAACACACAGCCCTTACCACCGGGGAGAACTCTATACACCCTGACCTCACACACACACACACACCCTGACCACACACAAACACACACCCTGACCACACACACACACACACCCTGACCTCACACACACAAACACACACCCTAACCTCACACACACAAACACACACCCTGACCACACACACACACACCCTGACCTCACACACACACACACACACACCCTGACCTCACACACACACACACCCTGACCACACACACACACACACACACACACACACCCTGACCTCACACAATCGAAGGATCCCACCGGGGCCATACACACAGCTAAACCCAAGATGAGGTGAGAGGACCAAGAGGAGGTGAGAGGGGGGGAAGAGGCCATGCTGACACAAAAATCAGTAATAAAGTATACTGAACAAGAATATAAACGCAACATGCAACAATTTCTAAGATTTTGCTGAGTTACAGTTCATATAAGGAAATCAGTCAATTGAAATAAATAAATTAAGAGTATTTATCTGGTCAATATGTCAGTGTATCATGTTTGTTTGTAACAGTGTGTTATATGTGAAAATGTGATTGTATTATACATTTATTGTAATGGAAGATTAGTCCAAATAAGGACTAAAAATAAAAATCCAATCAAATTAGGCCCTAATCTATGGATTTCACATGACTGAGCAGGGCTGCAGACATGGGTGGGCCTAGGAGGGCATGGGCCTAGGAGGGCATGGGCCTTGGAGGGCATGGGCCTTGGAGGGCATGGGCCTAGGAGGGCATGGGCCTAGGAGGGCATAGGCCTAGGAGGGCATAGGCCTTGGAGGGCATAGGCCTAGGAGGGCATGGGCCTTGGAGGGCATAGGCCTTGGAGGGCATAGGCCTAGGAGGGCATGGGCCTAGGAGGGCATGGGCCTAGGAGGGCATAGGCCTAGGACGGCATGGGCCTAGGAGGGCATAGGCCTTGGAGGGCTTAGGCCTAGGAGGGCATGGGCCTTGGAAGGCATGGGCCTTGGAGGGCATGGGCCTTGGAGGGCATGGGCCTAGGAGGGCATGGGCCTAGGAGGGCATAGGCCTAGAAGGGCATGGGCCTAGGAGGGCATGGGTGGGCCTAGGAGGGCATGGGTGGGCCTAGGAGGGCATAGGCCTTGGAGGGCATGGGCCCAGCCACTGGGGAGCCAGGCCCAGCCAATCGGAATTAGTTTTTCCTCACTAAGGGGCTTTATTACAGACAGAAATACTCCTCAAAACTTCACATTTAAAGTGGCCTTTTATTGTCCCTAGCACAAGGTGCACCTGTGTAAGGATCGTGCTGTTTAATCCGCTTCTGGATATGCCACACCTGTCAGGTGGATGGATTATCTTGGTAAAGGAGAAATGCTCACTAACAGGGATGTAAACACATTTGTGCACAAAATGCGAGAAAATAAGCTTTTTGTGCACATGGAACATTTCTGGAATATATGATCAGTGTATACAGTGGCAAGTATGTGAACCCTTTGTAAATACCTGGATTTCTGCATAAATTGGTCATAAAATTTCATCTGATCTTCATCTAGGTCACAACAGTAGACAAACACAGTGTCTGCTTAAACTAATAACACACAAATAATTATACGTTTTCATGTCTTAGTTGAACACACCATGTAAAAATTCACAGTGCAGGGTGGAAAAGTGGATTTAATAACTGGTTGACCCTCCTTTGGCAGCAGTAACCTCAACCAAACGTTTTCTGTAGTTGCAGATCAGACCTGCACAACAGTCAGGAGGAATTTTGGACAATTCCTCTTTACAAAACTGTTTCAGTTCAGCAATATTCTTGGAATGTCTGGTGTGAACTGCTCTCTTAAGGTCATGCCAGCATCTCAATCAGGTTGAGGTCAAGACTCTGACTGGGCCACTCCAGAAGGTCAGGACTCTGACTGGGCCACTCCAGAAGGTCAGGACTCTGACTGGGCCACTCCAGAAGGTCAGGACTCTGACTGGGCCACTCCAGAAGGTCAGGACTCTGACTGGGCCACTCCAGAAGGTCGGGACTCTGACTGGGCCACTCCAGAAGGTCGGGACTCTGACTGGGCTACTCCAGAAGGTCAGGACTCTGACTGGGCTACTCCAGAAGGTCAGGACTCTGACTGGGCTACTCCAGAAGGTCAGGACTCTGACTGGGCCACTCCAGAAGGTCAGGACTCTAACTGGGCCACTCCAGAAGGTCAGGACTCTGACTGGGCTACTCCAGAAGGTCAGGACTCTGACTGGGCCACTCTGGAAGGCGTATTTTCTTCTGTTCAAGCCATTCTGTTGTTGATTTACTTCTGTCTTTTGGGTTCTTGTCCTGTTGCATCACCCAACTTCTGTTGAGCTTCAATTGGCGGACAGATAGCCTTACATTCTCCTGCAAAATGTCTTGATAAACTTGGTAATTCATTTTTCCGTCGATGATAGCAAGCTGTCCAGGCCCTGAGGCAGCAAAGCAGCCCCAAACCATGATGCTCACTCCACCATTCTTTACAGTTGGGTTGAGGTTTTGATGTTGGTGTGCAGTGCCTTTTTTTCTCCACACATAGTGTTGTATGTTCCTTCCAAACAACACAACTGTAGTTTCATCTGTCCACAGAATATTTTGCCAGTAGCTCTGTGGAACATCCAGGTGCACTTTTGCAAACTTCAGACGTGCAGCAATAGTTTTTTGCGACAGCGGTGGTGGTATCCTCCCATGAACACCATTATTGTTTAGAGTTTTTGTACGTATCGTAGACACGTGAACAGAGATGTTAGCATGTTCCAGAGATTTCTGTAAGTCTTTAGCTGACACTCTAGGATTCTTCTTAACCTCATTGAGCATTCTGCGTTGTCCGCTTGCAGTCATCTTTGCAGGATGGCCACTCCTAGGGAGAGCAGCAACAGTGCTGAACTTTCTCCATTTATAGACAATTTGTCTTATCGTGGACAGATGAACGTTAAGGCTTTTAGAGATACTTTTGTAACCCTTTCCAGCTTTATGCAAGTCAACAATTCTTAATCTCGAGTCTTCTGAGCTCTCTTTTGTTTGAGAAATGGTTCACATCAGGCAATGCTTCTTGTGATTAGCAAACTCAAATGTGATTGTTTTTTATAGGGCAAGGCAGCTCTAACCAACGTCTCCAATCTCATCTCATTGATTGGACACCAGGGTAGCTGATTCCTGAATCCTTTTGGAGAAATCATTAGCCTAGTGGTTCACGTACTTTTTCCAACCTACACTGTGAATGTTTAAATGATGTATTCAATATAGACAAGAGAAATACAATCATTTGTGTGTTATTAGTTTAAGCACACTATTTTTTGTCTATTGTTGTGACCTAGATGAAGATCAGATCAAATTTGATGACCAATTTATGCAGAAATCCAGGTAATTCCAAAGGGGGTCACATAGGGTTCACATATTTTTTCTTGCCACTATGATGACATTGTCACGGTTTTCTTCCGCTGAAGGAGAGGAGGACCAAAATGCAGCGTGGTTAGTTGTTCAACATCTTTAATATAAACAACAAACGAGAACACTACAAAATAATAAATGTGAAAACCAAAACAGTCCTGTGTGGTGAAACAGACACGGAAACAATCACCCACAAAGTACCCACAGAATATGGCTGCCTAAATATGGTTCCCAATCAGAGACAACGATAGACAGCTGCCTCTAATTGAGAACCAATCTAGGCAACCATAGACATACAAACTACCTAGAAAGGAAACAGCCCCATAGACATACAAAACCCCTAGACAAGACCAAAAACACATACATCACCCATGTCACACCCTGACCTAACCAAAATAACAAGGAAAACAAAGAATACTAAGATCAGGGTGTGACACACATACTGTTTCTTGTCACTGTAAAGGAACAATACTTGTCAATCCTGATGTCTTTTTGGTTTTTCTTTGGAACAGTTTCCAGATATTTTTATAAACTAAATTAAACAGTGGTGTTATTTGATAACCCTGGTAACAAATATTGCATTTTACTATTACTACAATGTATCGTAATGAACAGTTGAATTTGGGAAACTCAGCCGAGGTTATTGCGACAAAAACAACATATATTTTTTACTAGATTTAAGTTGTTTTTTTTTATAAATTCACACAAGGTTTTTGGGGTGGAAATCAGAGGGTTTAAAAGTAGAACAGACATTTGTCGAATAACACATTCTTGGTTAAAATTGGCTCTGACAATCAATGAGTGGGTTATTGCGATAAGAATCATATTTTTACTAGATTTAAACCACGAAGTGACTCAAACTTTCAATCTTCTGATTTGGAATCAGAAACCTTTACGTCAAGCGGTCTGTTTGGACATGACAATATCATACTCTTTCTTGGCAACAATGGACATGTTTTTATAAGCAATTTGGGAACCTTTACCTACTTGCGGTAAAGTTAGTCCAATTAAACCACAAAACATCTGGAAGCCTCAATCTTCTGATTGAAAGTCATACGCCTTATCCATTAGGCCACATGGTCTGTTGTGTCAGGCAGATCAACTGAAAGTGTACTCAACTTTGTTCCAAGGGCAGAACAAATCCGATTGGTTTCAAAAAAGTCAATGGGCGGAGTTTAACAGATACACCTTTTTTTTTCTTTTTTTTTTTACATACTTAAGTTTTTATTGTAGGAACACAAAGAAAGTACAAATAAAGTCAAATAAAAGAACAACAACAAAAGATCTGTCAGTTACAGTGCACTTCATACCTTCATCATCATATCATCATATTACTTACATTGACATCTTTGAATTAGACCTTTTCCAAGTACGAAACCCATTTTTCCCAGTATTCTTGACCTCTCTCCTGTTGAGTTCTTAAAGCAAAGGTGATACGCTCCATGTGGTGTATTTCTTCTACAATGTCTATCCATTGTGTCACTGTGGGAGGGTCTTTTTGTAGCCAGTGATAGCCTTTCTACTGGCTGCTAGTAGGACCTTCAAGAGGTACTTTTCTCTGTTGTTTAAGTTATCAGGTATTTCACCCATTTACAAAGAAATGAATGTTTGTTCTATGTCAAATCCCATAATTTTTCCAATGTTAGATCTTATTTCTCCCCAGTAAGTTTCGATTGCGGGGCAAGTCCAAAAGATATGAGAGTGGTCTGCCCTCAATAGACCGCATTCTCTCCAACAAGGGTGTAGTGAGCCAGTCTGTTTTGATTTCAGTTTAGGTGTTATGAAGAAACGTATATAACATTCTTGAAACAGAATTCTCTCCATGACCTTGAGTTGGTGGAGCTTTGTTGAGTCTCTAATATGTTCAACCATGTTTCATCAGTTATGTCAATGTTAATTTCCTCCCATTTATGTTTAATATAGTTTGTAGAATGTTTCTTTGAGGATTGAATACCCAAGTAGAGATTTGAAATCGTTTTTTTGTTACTCCCCAAGTTGTATGCGTTAGTGAATACTTGGATTAATTTCGGAGATGCTCGAAGGTCAGTCACTTTTATCTCCCTTAAGAAATAATGTCGAACTTGTAGGTATCTGTAAAAATATTGTTTATCCAAGCCATGTTTTTTACTTAGGTCCTGGAAGTTATCTAGGTTCACATTCCTTATCATTGTACTGAATGATGTGATGCCTTTCTGCGTCCATTGTTTATTAAACCTGCTGTCCTGAGTTGCAGGGATGAAGCTGGGGTCGTATGAGGGCCAACTCAGCAGTTTGATCTCTCTGTCTAAATTATTTTGCTTAACTACCCTAAACCATGTCTTCAGAGAGAAATTAATCCACTGATTTTGTCTATTGTATATTTCTTTTACCATGTCCTTATTTCCCAGTACTGACTGTATGGGTATCTCTGTCAGCGTAGTCTCGATGTCTTTCCATTTGGATTCGTATTCTGGATTGCACCAACACACCAGAGGTCTCAATTGGGCTGACACATAATAATCTTTTAGGTTTGGTAAGGCCATACCCCCACAGTTTTTTGGTAACTGTAATGTTGTATATCTAGTTCTTGGTCTCTTACTGTTCCAGATGAACCTTGATATCCGTTTATCCCATTCCCTCAACTGTTTAGGCAGAATTTCTATGGGCAGTGATTGGAACAAATACAGTAACCTCGGCAGGATGTTCATTTTGATTGTTTCAATTCTACTACTAAGATCTAAGGGAAGTGAATTCCACCTGTCTCGGTCATCATATATTTTCTTGTTAATGTGATCGTAATTCATGCAATAAAATTTGAGTGTATCTTTTGGTAAATTTACTCCCAGATATTTAATGGATGAAGAGGTCCAGGTGAAGTTATATCTACTCTTCAGCTCTTCCTGTGGGGTATAATTATATACTAGGGCTTGGGTCTTGTGTACGTTAAGCACATACCCTGAATGTGCTCCAAATGTTTGTAAAACATCCATCAATCTAGGTACACTTGAGCCTGGGTCTTTAAGGAATAACATAACATCATCAGCATACATGCATATCTTATGTTCACTGCCTCTTATTGTTATTCCCTCTAAGGTTGGGTCCTGATTTATTGCCTGTGCTAATGGCTCGAGGTTCAAGGAGAAGAGCGTGGGTGATAGATTACAGCCTTGTCTTGCCCCTCGCTCTAATTTTATCGTTCGTGTCAAATGTCCATTTATCTTTATTCTAGCGGTCGGACATGAATACAGTGTTTTGATGCACTGTATCACTTCTTTGTTGAAACCAAATCTTTCCATAACTTGGAATAGGTAATCCCATCCCACTGAATCAAATTATTTTTCTGCATCTAGGCTGATTCATATTGCACTTGTCTTATTCTGAGTAATGTGGTCCATGACATGTAGTGTTCTCCTTATATTGTCCTGTGTCTGCCTATTTTGTATGAAACCAGTTTGATCTCCGTCAATCAATTCTGGGATTATGTTCTCCATTCTTTTGTCTATTATTGATGCATATAGTTTATAATCTGTGTTAAGAATTGTGATAGGTCGATATGAACTGCATTCTTTCTTATCTTTACCCTCTTTTGGGATTACTGATACTGTATATAATGGTGATGTAAGAGGCCTGGTATGTGTATACACGACACCTCGGATGTTAAGGACTGTATTATCTGTGCTAGTTGACCTGTAACTACTGTATATCAAGGCACAAGGCAAGACCCAAATGCAGACACAGGAGGCAGATGGTTGGAGTCTTACAATGTTTGTTAATCCAAAGGGGTAGGCAAGAGAATGGTCGTGGACAGGCAAAATGGTGAAAACCAGATCTGAGTCCAGGAGGTACAGAGTGGTCAGACAGGAGGGTACAAAGTCCAGAAACAGGCAAAGGTCAAAACCAGGAGGAATAGAAAAAGGAGAATGCAAAAAGCAGGAGAACGGGGAAAAACGCTGGTTGACTTGGAAAAATACAAGACGAACTGGCACAGAGAGACAGGAAACACAGGGATAAATACACTGGTACAGAGAGACAGGAAACACAGGGATAAATACACTGGTACAGAGAGACAGGAAACACAGGGATAAATACACTGGTACAGAGAGACAGGAAACACAGGGATAAATACACTGGTACAGAGAGACAGGAAACACAGGGATAAATACACTGGTACAGAGAGACAGGAAACACAGGGATAAATACACTGGTACAGAGAGACAGGAAACACAGGGATAAATACACTGGTACAGAGAGACAGGAAACACAGGGATAAATACACTGGTACAGAGAGACAGGAAACACAGGGATAAATACACTGGTACAGAGAGACAGGAAACACAGGGATAAATACACTGGCACAGAGAGACAGGAAACACAGGGATAAATACACTGGTACAGAGAGACAGGAAACACAGGGATAAATACACTGGTACAGAGAGACAGGAAACACAGGGATAAATACACTGGGACAGAGAGACAGGAAACACAGGGATAAATACACTGGTACAGAGAGACAGGAAACACAGGGATAAATACACTGGGACAGAGAGACAGGAAACACAGGGATAAATACACCGGGGAAAAGAAGCGACACCTGGAGGGGGTGGAGACAATCACAAGGACAGGTGAATCAAATCAAAGTTTATTTGTCACGTGCGCCGAATACAACAGGTATCACCTTACAGTGAAATGCTTACTTACAGGCTCTAACCAATAGTGCAAAAAAAGATATTAGGTGAACAATAGGTAGGTAAAGAAATAAATCAACAGTAAAGAGACAGGCTACATACAGTAGCGAGGCTATAAAAGTAGTGATCAGGGCGTAACAGATCAGGGCGTGACACTGTTTAAAATATATTTTTTCTTATCTTATTTTTTTAAAACGTTTGTCTCACTCTTTGTTTTGCTGTATTGTTGTCTTTGTTGTATATTATCATTATAAATGATATAAATCATAATAATATATAAATAATGTACAAGTGCAATTATTTTGTAAATGCTGGTGTTGAAAATTCAAGAAACTATGTTAAAGAAATTAAATAATAATCTTGTATATAAAAGTTTGAGTTACAAGTTGTAATGTTTTGAAATCATCAGTCAAATGTAGCAAGCTAGCAGCAACATACTAAGCTAATCAGAACAAGTTAATAACAACCTCTGAGCTACTTATGTTGAATTAATAATAGAGCTAGCTAGCTAGCTGTCAAATATACAAGTAAGTCAGCTAACATTTGCTTTATTGAAATATTGAGTTGAATAAGCTATACTTTTAAAAAAATAACAGGATGGACAGTTATACTGCCCCAGTGACAGCAACGTGAAATACTAAGCTAAACAGATAACATTAGTAAGAGGTTGCTATCTGCTAAGTCATAGAATCAAATAAGTAACCAGTAAGTCAGCTCCCACTTACGTTATCAAAATATTTAACGTAAACTCGTACATCGCCTTGGTCCGTACAATTGCCCTTATTTTAGCACCCCCAAAATGTAATACTTCCAGATCAACTGTAATGTCAATACCATTGTAAAGCACAATTTCTCCCCTTTCCAACAGAATCAATTACATGACCTAAACGCTGCCCGTTTCTGCATAATTCAAGCAGGCAATGAGCCCTGTCGGGTCTTTTTAAAAATGGCGGGTGGGGAACTAATGCGTGATAGTGAGACGGAGAGATGTTGTGTGTGAAAATTGCTTTTTTTCACTCGATCTGTCCAACTTATCACCTTATCGCCTCTAAAATGTAAATAAAACGCTATAAAGAGTTTATATAATGTGTCATTACAGACCTATTGGAAGGTTTGTGTCGAATTTGAATCAGGTTTTTAGGGCGGTGCTAAAGTGATCTTAGAAATAAACAGCAGCTTTGAGAATGATGATCGTATGCAATGATGACGCAAAAAATGACTAGGTATCCCCCCTCTTACCCCGTCACTGTCCATTTCTTGTTTTTAAAGGATGAGAGAAGTGCTACACCTGGTGGAGAGACAGAAAGACAGAAATAGTTGCTTTATGTGTGCTGTACGTTACGACATGACACGTCCTGATGTAACGGAGTGTCCGTTTTTTCAACTTTTGTCCAATACTATAGAGCCATTACCATGTAGATCAACGCTTGAATAGAAACCTAGTTCACACCCCCGATTTTGAAGTCAACACAGTCGCTACAGTCCCATTAGTTTTCTTTGTAGCCTCGTTTGAATGTCGCGGTTCCGCACATTTGTACGGAATGGGGTGAGTTTACGTTAGCTATCTGCTTAGCCAGCCAGTTAATTTTAGCGTAGCATTTTAAGTTTCTGACCTCTGAAGAAGCATAACAGTCCATTTCCATTTTTAAGTTTATATAGCTTACTCAACTAAATATTTTGCTGAAGTGGGAGGTGACTTACTGGTATATTTGAGACCTAGTTAGCCCTATTCTATGACAGCATTAGTAAAATATGGCTATCTGCTGGCCAATTAGATGTTTAGCTTAGCATTTTATGATGCTGCTTTATTAAAATTCCAATAAAACAAATGTTAACTGCCTTGTATATTTGACACCTAGCTAGCTAGCTTTATTTATTAATTCAACATGAGTAGCTAATAGGTTGCTAAATGCTTAGCTAGCTAGCTTGCTCTGAATATTAGCATGTTGCTGCTAGCTTGCTACATTTAACAATTTGGTTCAGGAGAGCAGTTGTATCTTAGATATATAGTCACATTTGTCTGGCTACTGTAACACAATAATGATTTCAAAATGTGGTAACTTGTAACTCAAAGGTTTATTTACAAGATTTTCAGTTCAAACCTAGGCCATGCTTTCAAAAGTTGCACATCTGTTAAACTCCGCCCATTGACCTTTTAGAAACCAATCAGATTTGTTCTGCTCTAAGAAGAGCCTACACATTACAATCTCCTACCTTAACCTGGCAACAAGGGATAGTCTAAGCAACTGGAGAACCTGCTCAATATATGTAAAGCTAGCAAATCAAAACAGCCATGATGTGACTTGAACCTTTAATCTTCTGATCAGAAGTGTGAAGCCTTACCAATTAAAGCCACATGGTCTGTGATAGCCGAGACCACATGACAACGTTCGACCTCAACTTGCCTCAGGTGAAATATGGTTGCAATGTGACTGTGAACCGTTCAAATGAATTGTCTGCAGGTGTGGTTGCATTGCCTAGCAACACCAGTTATGTTGCTTGAACCATTGGCATCAGTTACAGTTGAAAATCCTCATTCGTTCTGTGTGTTTGTGAAAGATACATTCGGAGTACAACTTCTTTGTTGGCTGTGTGGATACTTCAGCACTGGCGTGTACATATACACTTAGTGTGTAACCTTTATTTAAACTAGGCAAGTCAGTTAAGAACAAATTCTTATTTACAATGACGGCCTACCCCGGCCAAACCCGGACAGCCGCTGAGCCAATTGTGCACCACCCTATGGGACTCCCAATCACGGCCAGATGTGATTACTCTTTTTTCCCCTCATCCTCCTGGTTTTGACCCTTTCCTGTCCTGAGCCTGCCTGCCGTCCTGTACCTTTGCTCCTACTCTGGATTACCGACCTCAGCCTGACCTGACCCTGAGCCTGCCTGCCGCCCTGTACCTTGTCCCCACTACTCTGGTTCATCAACCCCTGCCTGCCTTGACCTGTCGTTTGCTTACCCCTGTTGCAATAAAAATTGTTGCTTCAACACAGTCTGCACTTGGGTTTTACCTGAAACCTAATAGACAGATTTTCATGCGAGTAACTCTAAAATCTGCATTAAAACAATTTGCGCATTTTTTTCCACCAGAGATGTTTCCATCAAATTGACTTGTAGTGGATAAAAGGCATAGTGCGCATGAAAATAACTTTTACTGTTAAATTCCCATGTATCGAATAAAAAACACAAGTTAAACGGCTTTCCATTGCATTTTGAACTCTACTGATGGTTTTGTCAGAATAAATCTTCCGTTATATAACGAACTCTGCTTTTGGCACGTGCTCTCTAGCCAACAGTTCGCAGATACAGTAGCAGGTAGGCTACCTGCAATTAGATGATTATGGACAAAAGAGCAAGATTGAAAAAAATACAAACGGCAGCCAAACATCGATCTTCATGTCACCAGATTAAAAACGTCGATATTTATTGGAAAGTGGCATCATGCTCATCAACGTGCACTTTCACCACCCTGTGAAGTTCATCATTTATTTAATCTGTAGCCTAATAATCGTCATGCTTTCCCGCGTCATAGTGGAAGGACCACGCAACATTTCATTGCGTGACTCACAATATTTGCTCATAAAGGCGTTTCCACCTAGCCTGGGTACCAGTCTCTTTAGCGAATCCACTCCCTGTAACCTACTCCGTGTCATGTGCCAAAGAACGAGCCTGGCCTTTCTGCCATCGTCAAATATGAACGTTCCATAGAGCCCCACAGTGGAGGTGGACTCCTACTGCTGTACTCGTAAAACTACGAATATGTATTGTTGCAATAAGAAACTATTAAAACAATTTAAGTTTGCATTATTGATATAATGGGATTGGGGTAGGGGAGAAGAAAAAAAAGGGATATTTATATAGGGAACCCATTCTGCATGGAGAGGTCTCAGCTCTGTTCTGTAAGCGGTGCGCTCATGATATGCTCTTATCTATTCAGTTGTGGGGGGGTTGGAGTCAGACACGCTCTGCTGTGTGATAGGCAGTTTAGTTTGAATTAAATTGGATCTCTCTTTCTCTCCCTCCCTGTGCCTTTACCCACTCTCTCTCTCTCCCTTTTCTCTATCACTTGTGGTGGATATCAAGTGATCTGTGAGCAGTGCTCACAATTCTCCACATCTATTTTCTATTAGTTTATCATTCTAAACTTGACGAAAAGGGAACGGGAATAATATCAAATAAGGAACATGGCATTCGTTCTCCCTCGGCTCAAGGGCCTGCTTCTGCTCATGTCAAACACGTAGGTGTACCAGCCCACTAGCCCTAGCAAGAAAACACAGTGCTGGGCACGGAAATCAAGAGATCGGGCATCTATTTAGCCTATGCGTGCTCCGTCAACGTTAAGAGGACAGAGAAGCCAGACAAATACGAATTGCTCACATGGAGTGCCCCGAATAAAATACAATGAAAACATTTAAATTAAATAAAAAACTCGAATAAATGATGGTATCAAATGAACCAAAACGTGTTTCTCACAAGTATAGTAGGTTGTGAACTCTGCAAACAAGGTTTCTACTCCAACTTCATAGTAAATGACTGCAGGCCTAATTAATCCATGCATTAACAGAAATGAATGTCACTAAATGGCAGGATTAATGGTGCATTTACCACTGGTGGCATGTAATGGACAATTCATAATAATAACAAACAAAAGGGCAAACAATTAACACAATAAAAACACGAATGTGCAAGAATTGGAGGGAGACACCTCAGCTGCATTCAAATCAAATGTTTTTGGTCCCATGTGCCAAATACAACAGGTGTATATACAGGGTCAGTTAGTTATATCTGGAGTACCTCTCCTGTCCTATTCGGTGTCCTGTGTGAATCTAAGTGTGCGTTCTCTAATTCTCTCTTTCTCTCTCTCGGAGGACCTGAGCCCTAGGACCATGCCCCAGGACTACCTGACATGATGACTCCTTGCTGTCCCCAGTCCACCTGGCCGTGCTGCTGCTCCAGTTTCAACTAGGACCTGAGCCCTTAGGACCATGTCCCAGGACTACCTGACATGATGACTCCTTGCTGTCCCCAGTCCACCTGACTGTGCTGCTGCTCCAGTTTCAACTGTTCTGTCTTATTATTATACGACCATGCTGGTCATTTATGAACATTTGAACATCTTGGCCATGTTCTGTTATAATCGCCACCCGGCACAGCCAGAAGAGGACTGGCCAACCCACATAGCCTGGTTCCTCTCTAGGTTTCTTCCTAGGTTTTGGCCTTTCTAGGGAGTTTTTCCTAGCCACCGTGCTTCTACACCTGCATTGCTTGCTGTTTGGGGTTTTAGGCTGGGTTTCTGTACAGCACTTTGAGATATCAGCTGATGTACGAAGGGCTATATAAATACATTTGATTTGATTGGTGTAGACTTTACAGTGAAATTCTTACTTATGAGCTCATTCCCAAGAGTGCTGAGTTAAAAGACAAATATTTGCAAAATAAAAAAAGTTTTTAGTTTTAGCTTAACTAATCTTCTGTCTTACATAACCATACCAAACGTAACATATCATACTAATTTGACTGTCACATATTTACTATGTTACGTCTTTGTGGTAAGGCTGCTCTCTCAGACAATCCTATTTGTTCATAGAAAAGAAATAAGGCTACTGTCACGGCTGCTTAAAGAGCTGGACCAAGGTGCAGCGTTGTGAGCGTACATATTATTTTATTTAGAAAAGACACAGAACAAAACAATAAACACTGCAGAACAAAACAATAAACACTACAAAACAAACCATGACGCTAAAGGCTATGTGCCCTAAACAAAGCCACCTTCCCACAAAGCCACCTTCCCACAAAGCCACCTTCCCACAAAGCCACCTTCCCACAAAGCCACCTTCCCACAAAGCCAGGTGGGAAAGGGGCTACCTAAGTATGGTTCTCAATCAGAGACAACGATAGACAGCTGTCCCTGATTGAGAACCATACCCAGCCAAAACATAGAAATACAGATAACAGAACATAGAATACCCACCCCAAATCACAGCCTGACCAAACCAGAGACATAAACAGGATCTCTAAGGTCAGGGCGTGACAGCTATTCAGACCCCTTCCCTTTTTCCACATTTTATAATGTTATAGCCTTATTCTAAAATGAATGAAATAAAAAATAAAAAATAATAACAGTTTGTCAATGTACACACAATACCCAATAATGACAAAGTGAAAACAGGTTATTAGAAATTTGAGCAAATCTATAAAAAATAAAAAAATGAAATACCACATTTACATAAATATTCAGACCCTTTACTCAGTACTTTGTTGAAGCACCTTTGGCAGCGATTACAGCCTTTGATACTTCTTATGTGATTCATAAATGTCCTTCAATTTGCAAGAGACTGAATGTATCTCACCGGAGAAAGCATAGGAGTAAACAAAACAGTTCCCCTATGTCTCAGTATGTGTAGCATATCTATCTGATGTTGTCTGGTCAAAAAAAAAATAGCATTGAATCACTCATTGATTGAATGTAAGGGAAGCCAGGAGCATTTGGCCTCCCTTGATAATTAAAATTAAATTTAAAAAAATAGCCAATCAACTTTGATCTAAACTGAGTGAGCTCAGCTGTGGATGGTCCTGGCATATCATTTTTTAATCGTCTATGTCTAAATCCACCACTGCTCACTACTGTAAATAGCTTTGGATAAGAGCATCTGCTAAATTACTTTTTGTTTTTGTTCAATGTAAAATGTACCGTTTGTCACCATTATAGTGCAATTCATGTGTTGTGTAGTGGCTTTGCTGGTATGCATCTAAAAAAAATGTTGAGTTTGCCCCACCAAGATTTACATGATCAAGTCCAACTCTACTGTAAATCCAGTGCATATTGATCGTTGAATGGGGGATATTATTAATTTATTAATCATTAAAAGTGAATGGTTTTCAAAAGTTAATGTTTTTCATAAAAATAAAAATAAACTATCTGCTTTCCCATTTAAAACTAGTTTGAAAATTCAAAATGGAAAATAGATGTTGTATGTGCCCAATGACAAGTGGTGGCAAGGAGTCAGCGGTGGCTGCTGATTGGCTGAATACCCGGGAAGCGAGGAGGTTGGAGATGTCAACAAAGCAGCGTGACAGAAACATGATGTCAAGTTTTCGAACTACCGGTAGTTTCTTTGAGAAAATGTATAAAGCGATCTGCGCATTAGAACAACAGATTCTACATACACCGAATTACCACTGCTGCACATGCTGCAACTGTTTTCAACAGATTAGATGACACTAGTTAGCTGCCAGTTGATGAACGAACAGACGAGATTAGATGATACTAGTTAGCAACAGACGAGTGCACCAGGGAGAACCGTCATCACTAGTTATCCCAGCTATAGT
This sequence comes from Oncorhynchus kisutch, assembly GCF_002021735.2. Classification (NCBI taxonomy): domain Eukaryota; kingdom Metazoa; phylum Chordata; class Actinopteri; order Salmoniformes; family Salmonidae; genus Oncorhynchus; species Oncorhynchus kisutch. The sequence continues at coordinate 50,435,952 of NC_034180.2, read as the reverse complement.
CAAAGTCAGCCTATTTCTACAATCTTCCCATAAAATTCGATTTTTTTTTAAACCTAACCTTAGGTTAGGCCATTTTCATGTTATCCATTAACCGCACTGCTAACTTTATGCCTAATCCATAACCTTAATAAATTAAGACCAAAATAGATCATTTTTGTTTTTATGAATTTCTACTATGGGTGTGATCCTAAAGTGCACTCTGCAAATTCAGAGTGTTGTCAGACTGTTGGTAAATTCAGAGAGTTGTCAGACTGTCCGTTGGTAAATTCAGAGTGTTGTCAGATTGTCCGTTGGTAAATTCAGAGTGTTGTCAGACTGTCCGTTGGTAAATTCAGAGTGTTGTCAGACTATCCGTTGGTAAATTCAGAGAGTTGTCAGACTGTCCGTTGGTAAATTCAGAGTGTTGTCAGATTGTCCGTTGGTAAATTCAGAGTGTTGTCAGATTGTCCGTTGGTAAATTCAGAGTGTTGTCAGACTGTCCGTTGGTAAATTCAGAGTGTTGTCAGTTTGTCCGTTGGTAAATTCAGAGTGTTGTCAGATTGTCCGTTGGTAAATTGAGTGTTGTCAGACTATCCGTTGGTAAATTCAGAGTGTTTCGCTCTCAGAGCGTTAGGAGTAGGGTTGATCCGAGCGTTCTGACCTCACAACGGCAGAGCTAACTAGCTAACCTTGCCTACCTTGCTGGAAAAAAAACTTCCAGACACAAATGAGAGAACACCTCACTCTGACCATTTTACTCGCCCTAGCAGAGCTGGTTAGGCCATTTTCATGTTATCCAGAGCGTTGGTGACTGTAACTGTGCTGCAGGCCACAATTTAATTGCGCTTTTTTCCACCAATGTTTACCGACATCGGCCTTATTCAATGGGTGTTGAATGTTTGTAAATTCATCAACGAAGACGCTGGGAGTCGAGAAGCAGGTGGTGAGTTTAATAAAACAACGACCGATACAAACCAGGAGTCACATCTTGACACGAATCACATAATCAATACTGTCTGGAGAATGAACCTAAGGGAGTGACAGATATAGGGGAGGTAATCAGGAAGGTGATGGAGTCCAGGCGAGTCTCATAATGAGGGACAGGTGCGTGTAATGATTGTTGTCTGGGCCAGTGGTTAGTAAACCGGCGACGTCGAGCGCCGGAGAGGGAGTGGGAGTAGACGTGACAATCAGTAATTCGGGCGCTCTGTCACTCTCAGATGAGAGTGCTCTGAAATCGTAGTAGATGGCCAGAGTGAATTTACAAACGCACCCTATATATCCACTTTCTGGCTGTGGTAACTATGGAAACCAGGGAGAAGGCAACAAGCGTTCAGATGCAATAAGTGAAAATAAATGTTCTAATTAAGGGTGCGTTCGTAGAATAACTGGTGAATTTACGAACGCTAAACACCTGTTGAATATGGCCGGTGTAATTAAATTGTTGCCAGCAGCAAAGTTAGTCACCAACGCTCTGGATAAAATGAAAACAGCCAAACCAGCTTTGCTAGCGCGAGTAAAATGGTCAGAGTGACCTTGCTCTCTCATTTGTGTCTGGAAGTAGCGAGTTAGCCAGTTAGCTTGGGTGATTGACTGGCATTGTGAGGTCAGAACGCTAGGATCAACCCTTCTCCACTATGCGCTCTGAACACTCCAAGAGCCAAACGCTCTGAATTTTCTAACGGACAATCTGACAACACTTTGAATTTAGGAATGTCCAGAACGCATTCAGAGCGCACTGTGGCACTACAGATTTAATTTACGAACACACCCTAAGTGATATAATGTCTGAGAAGCAAACCGTGCCAATATATGCTCCAAACACTGGCTTCAAGGACATTATCACTGTTATACAATGGGTTACCAACATATTCAAATAAAGATTGACATTTCTTAGTATACAGTGCATTCGGAAAGTATTCAGACCCCTTGACCTGTTACATATTTTGTTACGTTACAGCCTTATTCTAAAATGGATTAAATTAAATGTCTTTTCTCCTCAATCTGCACACAATAACCCGTAAAAACAGTTTTTTAGACATTTTTGCAAATGTATTTACATAATGATTTCAGACCCTTTGCTATGAGACTCAAAATTGAGCTCAGGTGCATGTCAGAGCAAAAACTAAGCCATGAGGTCAAACTAATTGTCCGTAGAGTGCCGAGACAGGATTGTGTCGAGGCACAGACCTGGGGAAGGGTACCAAAACATTTCTGCGGCATTGAAGGTCCCCAAGAACACAGTGGCCTCCATCATTCTTAAATGGAAGATATTTGGAACCACCAAAACTCTTCCTAGAGCTGGTCGCCTAGCCAAACTGAGCAATCGGGGGAGAAGGGCCTTGGTTAGGTAAATGACCAAGAACCCGATGGTCATTCTGACAGAGCTCCACCAATCAGGCCTTTATGCTCGAGTGGTCAGACAGAAATCACTCCTCAGTAAAAGACACATAACAGCCTGCTTGGAGTTTGCCAAAAGGCACCTAAAGACTCTCAGACTATGAGAAAAAAGATTATCTGGTCTGATGAAACCAAGATTGAACTCTGATAGAGCAGCTCAAGTCTCACGTGCGGAAGTAAGCCGTCTGGCGAGAGAGACTCATTGGGGGAGGAGACTAGAGCCAGTTCTGACCCAATTCTGACTGAACGGACACATATTTGAGCATCCCAATGTAACAAGTGTTGAATTTTATGTTGCATAATTACACAAAATCTGAATAGTTTCCATGCCTGATATTACTGTACATGTTGTTGTCAGTGCCCTTTTTAATGTCGCACACTTCCTTCTCCTTCTGCCTTCCCCCTCATAAATATCCACTTCCCCCTTATCTCTTTCCTGTCTACTGTATCCATGTGGAAGAGGTAGGTCACTGAACTTGTCCCATGAAAATCAGAATCAATCCTATATGTTAAAACACACTTGAGTTTATATAGTCAGTGATATTGTAATATCGTGATGTTCTACCAGTATATTGTGATATTTATGAACTTTTAATCTGTTGATTTGTGAACGTTGTACATGCTAGCTACTGTACTTTCTAATGTATGTTGTCATTGGGCTATTCATGTCCCCTGTTAATCTGTACGTTAAAGAGGGCAGCACATTTTATTCATGGATGTCGTTTGTCTCTTTATCTGGTATGTCATGTGTTTTTGTTTGTTATGATATTTATACCCCCCCCTCCCTATTTCTCCCAAACTGGTAGTTATGATTTTGTCTCATCGCTGCAACTCGCCAACAGAGAGAGACAAAGTTTGAGAGTCATGCGTCTTTCCCCGAAACATGACCCGCCAAGTCACGCCGCTTCTTAATACACTTCTCTTTTAACACCTGAAGCCAGCCGCTCCAATGTGTCGGGAGGAAACACGTCCAACCGAAGTCAGTTTGCAGGCGCACGGCCCGCCACGAGAAGTCACTAGAGCAAGCCAAAGAAGTCCCCCCGGCCAAACCCGAATGACGCTGGGCCAATTGTGCGCAGCCCCATGGGCTCACGGCCGGCTGTGACACAGCCTGGGATCGAACCCCGAGGCTTATGTGGGGCCTCAGCACTGCGATGTAGTCCCTTAGACCGCTGTACCACCCTTTGTTATGATATTCTTGACAATATTTTACTGTTAGTTTGCAAGTGCATGTCATGTACTAACGGTACGTAAAGCCTGGCTGTAATTTATGAGAGTTGGCTATACTGTACATTATTATACATGATAAAAGTTGGCTAGCCCATGCCCATAGGCTATACTGTACATTATTATACATGATTAAAGTTGGCTAGCCCAACACCATAGGCTATACTGTACATTATTATACATGATTAAAGTTGGCTAGCCCAACACCATAGGCTATACTGTACATTATTATACATGATTAAAGTTGCCTAGCCCATGCCCATAGGCTATACTGTACATTATTATACATGATTAAAGTTGGCTAGCCCAACACCATAGGCTATACTGTACATTGCACTATATTGTATTGTTATCTAACAAGACAATTGTTATTCTTAGCCCTGTCTACTGTATCCATCTGGAAGAGAGGAGTTGGTGCATGAGGGCAGCACAACATTTCATTTCTGGATGTTTTTTTTTTTCTTCATCGGAATAAAAGAACGCCACCAACTCTAATCTTTTTGGTCATATGTGAACCGATCAGAACACAACGCAGAGGCAATCTACACTGGATGGTCCATTTGATTTGTACTGTTAGAATTTATGCTATTAAATCCTGCGAGTTCATTGGGGCAGTTTCCCCCTTCATAGCAAATAGCTGGTAAAATAATGTATGCAATGTTCGCAAGGCTACTGAGCTGCTGCTACTGCTGGCATTGACTGAGGGACAGATTAGTAAGTAACTGAACATCTTGCTATGAAAAATATATATTTGAAACAAGAAAATATACACATTTACCACACTTTTATGACCATTTAAAACTTAATCCATTAATTTTTTTCATATATATTATATAGTTCAACTTTTTTTTGGACCAATCACAAGATTTAAAAAAAAAGAAAAAAAAGAAAAGAAAAAAAGAAGACCAATCACAAGTGGGGTGCCGCCCCTAATGCCCTAATGGGTGGGCCGCTGCTGCAAGGAGTGGAACCATAGCCAAAGACACTGGTTTTCAGACTAGTTTCCACCGCCATTTCTCACATCAATAGTTTTTCAGGAACAGGGTTGGAGAGCCATGCCTTAACCAGTTACAAAAATACTCATTCAATAAGAGTTATTCAGCGAAAGAGACGGAATTCCTCTTTCATAGTTAGATATTACTATTTGCAATAATGGAAAGGTTTTCAGAGTTGACATGTTAGACTGCATTTTCACCACAAGAAATGAAATGACACCTCAAGTACTTCATTTCATCTGATGATTTATTTTCTTCAAACTGCAACAACAATAGTTTGTCCCATGTAAATAGACCTGCTAACAGTGCTAATGAATCCCCTCATATTTCAGAACCTCAGATTGAATCAAACATATAGAATCAGATACTACATAACTGTCTTGAGTATTGTGCTACGTTGGTTGAAATGAGAGTATAGTGCCACATTTTGTTTTTGCAATTAGTGTTATCCACATCATGGACAGTTAGCCTGGAGAAGAGGGATCTTTTTCCATTTGAGGGTGAGGGAAATGTGGAAAAAAATAACAAGCCCCTCTGCTTACTCTAATCTCTAGGGTATTCTGAAAACTGTAGACTGGCGTACAAAGAACATAATGCAACTATATTGCCTGTACACCTTTCGAGAAAAACACAGTGCTCTCTAACAAATACATCATTAATAACAATGTTTTTGTATGTTTTTTTTTTTAAACAACAATAACACAACAATACATCTGGTTTGTGGATTAAATGGATAAAATGAATGTATAGGTCTGTTGCAGAGAGTCTCGAAGTCTAGTTCTGCTCCCTGTATATTATAACGAAATCAACATGAATTTCTTAGACTGTAAATGTCAATCATGTCCTTTATTACTGAGAGGAATAGTCTATTGTATTAGATTAGACGTATTTACTACCACACAACTTTTTAATCATGGGAAATTCAAATTCGATTCATTTGTATCCATTGTTTGTTTGATATTAAATAAATGCAATTTATTATAAACTAATGACAACAATAGAGTATTTATTTAATCTGGATCAGTAGGCCGATAGCTGATTAACAGGCTACTCCAGTAGTCCTATTGAATTGTAAATGAACTTAGTGTATTTATTTGGATGCCAAATTGGAGATGGTTTGATGGCACAGAGAGGAAACGGTGAATAAACACAACGCATTAAATCACATTCGATGACATCTCTGCTTCACAAATATCCCTATTCCCTTTGCTAAGCCTCATTTGGATACAGCTAAAGTCAATCATAGAATGTAAACATTTTTGAAGGAGAAAATTAGTTCACGAACTAAATCCTGCAGTGACAATTGACAACAGAGAATATGTGAAAACATGTTAATCCATAGGCCTACTGGACCCATCGCAATGGTTAAAAATAAGATGCGGGAGGAGGGAGGGGGAGGCAGCGGGTGAAGAAGACAACGTTTGGACTGTCCCGCGTTTCACCGAGTACAACGACAGAATGCAGTTAACAACGTAGCAGCGGAAGCTGTTTCGACCTCAATCATGGATTCACCTATCTGACACTGAGCTGTGGATTTGTTTTTCTCATAGTTGCTATGTATTGCGTGACTATCTATCAGATCCATAATCACCGTCGGAAAATGTGATATAGAGACTGGAGACAGTGCCGCGTTGAGCTCGGTAGCCTGCCTACCTTCCTTATCTACTCTAGTTGCGTACTGGGGCTAGGCTATATGCTCGGTCTGTCCGTACGTCCGTGTGCCTCTTTCGGTGACTGGGACATAGTTGAACCGCACTACTCGACTATTGTTGGATAAATGACTTATGAAAGTCTCTTCGAGTTCAGTGGACAGAGCCAGCGGCTGTATGGGAAATGAACGTGCCCGGGAAACAGCAATCTGAACTGTTAGAGCGACCAGCCAGCCTCTTGGTTCCAACTTGGGCAAGTAGAGGGTCTCTCGCTGCCTTTATTTAGCCTACTTAAGATGTATGATGTTTTAGTGTATTTAATCAGATATGCCCCAGTTCTGCTGTAAAGAGAAGGTCAGGTTTTAAACAAATGATCACAGCAGTATATAATTGCACCGTGGATGCTTGAGAAGCAGCAGAATTTGAAGAAATATTGCACTCATAGAACGTGTTTTTGTTTGTTGTTACGTTAACAATCTGTTCTGCCTTCATGCATTCATTGAGTTCCCGTATTGGATTACAACTACTGTTCCTACGTAGGCTTGTGATTATAAATAAGTATTACACACATGTTTTTAATAAAAAATAAAAATCCCAGTAGGGCTACGATAATATCTCATCTAATACCAGACTTGGCTAATATAGAAAGCAGCAAGACTATTTACCACATATGAGTTATTATTGTATGGTTCTGGTTGAGTCTTATTTGAACATAAAATGACTTTTATATATTTTTTTAAATATTTGTAAAAAAAATTATTACAATTTTATTGACAATTGTCACATGTTGTCAAGAGTGGGATGGTATGAAGAATACCTACACTGAGATATTTTACTCATTAGTTGTGGTGCAACCCATACGTTCATCATCTCCCATCTATGTAGGTTTGAGGTTGGCCCTAAGCCTATTAGAATTTTAAATACATTCGGTAGGTGCTTATTTGTTCTATTATATTTGTGCTATTTCACATGTGTGTATTAATATGTGTGAATTGGAAATGTTTTTTTGTTTTTTTGCATATCCCATGGGGTCACGTCACAGCCAGGGATCAGTCATTATCAACGGTGACCTTGGAGAAATTAGGGTTAAGTGCCATGCTCAAGGGCACATTGTCAGATTTGTTTTGACTTTGTCAACTCAAGGATTCAAACTAGTGACATTTTAGTTACTGGCCCAGCGCTCTAACCACTAGACTCTTAGGGAAACAAGGGTTCCGAAAGGGTTCTTTGCAGAGGGATAGGTTTCTACCAAGAACCATTTTCATATGAAGAACCCTTTTTGGAAGATGAGGGTTCTTTTCAGAGGGATAGGTTTCTACCAAGAACCATTTTCATATGAAGAACCCTTTTTGGAAGATCAGGGTTCTTTGCAAGGCAGAGGGATCAACCTAGAATCATTCTCAGCCTAAGAACCCTTTTTGTCTAACCCCACGTCTGGTGGGGTTAGACAAAACCAACATGAACACGTCTGGTGGGGTTAGACAAAACCAACATGAACACGTCTGGTGGGGTTAGACAAAACCAACATGAACACGTCTGGTGGGGTTAGACAAAACCAACATGAACACGTCTGGTGGGGTTAGACAAAACCAACATGAACACGTCTGGTGGGGTTAGACAAAACCGACGTGAACACGTCTGGTGGGGTTAGACAAAACCAACGTGAACACGTCTGGTGGGGTTAGACAAAACCAATGTGAACACGTCTGGTGGGGTTAGACGAAGCCAACGTGAACACGTCTGGTGGGGTTAGACAAAACCAACATGAACACGTCTGGTGGGGTTAGACCGTGCATAGACCTAAAACAGTGTGCACCGTGCATAGACCTGAAACAGTGTGCACCGTGCATAGACCTAAAACAGTGTGCACCGTGCATAGACCTGAAACAGTGTGCACCGTGCATAGACCTAAAACAGTGTGCACCGTGCATAGACCTAAAACAGTGTGCATAGACCTGAAACAGTGTGCACCTTGCATAGACCTAAAACAGTGTGCACGTTGCATAGACCTAATACAGTTGACCATAATAATAATAAGACTAGCATGTATTTGTTGGGCTCGGTTCACTCATAGTGGATGCAGGTCTGGTTTATAAACTATGCCCGAGTTTAAGTCGTGACTCCCCATAGGGGAACCATTTATTTATTTTTGCTAAATTATTGGTCGAAAGAGCTGATTTGATTAATCAAAAGACCGATTAGTGGACCAGAATTGGGCTGCCTGTATAAACGGCAGACATTGTCCCTGAGATCGAAGCTCAGTCTGATATTTCTCCATCATTGGTCCCCCCCCCTCATTCGCCGTGATGTTAAATGACTCATGCAATGTACATGTTTTCAACTTGTTTATAACACCCCCCCCCCCCCCCCCCCCGATATTCTTCCGTTATTTTTGATTGCTATAGGTGAAATAACCCTCCAATGTCAGAAAGACCTGGAGAGACAAAAGTTGGATCTTCGATGTTAAATGTAGATATGACGTAATCATAAGTAGCGGTAAGACTTCCGACATAAGCACGTACTGCGTTTACACAGCCAGCCCATTTCTGATATTTTCCCACTAATTGGTCTTTTGACCAATCAGATCAGCTCTTTTGCCAGTAAAAGATCAGAATGGGCTGCCTGTATAAATGCACCCAGAGAGAGTATGAAGTAAAGAGGTTAAACCCATTAGCATTTCTTGTCACACAGCCGTCACGTTGCATGACGGAGTGAATTCCTGTGAGTGAATACATGCTCAGAAGCGTCCCTGAATCTATCTTAAAGCTCGCAGACAAGAAAATAGATTGTTAGATAAGGTTATTTATTTACTGGTGAGCAAAAACCCTTTTTTTAGTCAGAAATAATTGTCTTCTGTTATGAATCTCAGTCATGATTCAAGACTATTTTTCACAAGGTGTTCAACCATTCATCTTCTTCCCACCACGGGATCAACAGCCTGTATTTCCACTGGATGATTACCTCTGAGGCTGAGATGACAAAACATTAGGAACACCTCTTTCCATGACATAGACTGACCATGAAGGGCAGAAGACAGATGAAAGATGTTTAAGCTTTGAGACATTTGAGACACGGATTGTGCATGTGCCATTTTAGAGGGTGAATGGGCAAGACGAAAGATTTAAGTGACTTTGAAACGGGTCTGGTAGTAGGTGCCAGACGCACCGGTTTGAGTATATCAAGAACTATAAAGCTGCTGGGTTTCTCACTCAACAGTTTTTCCCATGTGTGTCAAGAATGGTCCACCACCCAAAGGGCATCCAGCCAACTTGACAACTGTGGGGCGTGTTGGAGTCAACATGGGTCCAGCATCCCTGTGGAACGCTTTCGACACCTTGTAGAGTCCATGACCTGACGAATAGAAGCTGTTCTCAGGGCAAAAGTGTGTGTGGGGGGGGGGGGGGGGGGGTGCAACTCAATATTAGGAAGGTGTTCCTAATGTTTTGTGCACTCTGTGTAGATTTGCAATCAATCAAATGTATTTATAAAGCTCTTCTTACATCAGCTGATGTCACAAAGTGCTGTACAGAAACCCAGCCTAAAACCCCCCCAAACAACAAGCAATGCAGGTGTAGAAGAACATGGACCTTTAAACTACCCTTAGGTATTTTTAGAAGAATGTTTTACAGTCTTGTTTTGTAGATGATCCCACATTATATTGCTAATAGAGAAAAACATTATCTGACCCCTCCCCACCCCCACCCCATCCATCCATCACTTCAGTTACATTCTCCAAGGACTGATCACTCTCATTCTGAGGTATATTAAGGCCCAGCAGTATCTGTACTATCAAACTATGTTCTATTCTGCCTTCAGGATTTGGTCTTTTCGGTTATTATTCTTTATTTTAAACACCTCCTTTGAATTTTGCTGTAATGAAAACTGTGAAGTTTTTAAAAAAAACATGCCACCCCCCCCCTACCCCTCTCCCTCCTTTCAGCATGGGCAGCAGAAACGTAATTACACCCCCAGTGGAGTGTGAAAGTCGATGGAGTTGTAGCCAGGAAATCAATCAGGCGTTAATTTTAAAACAAGTCAGTCCTGCTCTAGAATCTGTTTTGAGAATGTCATATCCAGAGCCACCTTGGTGGCTTTTACCAGCCTCTATTGTACTGGTCGGAAGCAATACAATCTCAGACAGATAATGATTCTCCTATGTTTCCTTTGAGACCGGCTTGGTGATACCTATTTAAATATTGTCCTGAGATGTTTACTTAGTAAATTAAAATGCAACTCCTCCGTTGCATAATTATTAGTGCCCCAACAATCTTTCATTGACATTTTCATTTTGATCTAAGGCGGGGACCTCATGAATTTTAATGATGTCCCATCCATTTCAAAATGAGATTTTTTTGTATTTGTATTTTTCTTATCTGCCTCGCCTCCTTTAAAATCTGGCATTTCGTAAGTGCGTTGTCCACTAGATTCTACTGATTAGTGTAAGACCTGTTTAACTTTGCAGGCATACTGCTGCTGATTTTGTAATTATTATTATTATTATTATTACAATTATATTTACTATAAATCATTATGCTGGAGTGTAATTCTCCTTGAATTCCTGAATGGTCACAACAGTCAAATGTAAGAGAAATATGTGTACTTTTCACAGCCCCAGATTGCATTTCAAGTTAGATATTTAAAACTGAAGCAGCAAATGATGCTTAGCCCTCAACTGAGCATCAATTTGCTGACATTATCTCTCTAAGGTAGGTTTAAATGACCTCCAACCAGGGGGAAGCTGTCATGACATTATCCCTCTAAGGTAGGTTTAAATGACCTCCAACCAGAAGGAAGCTGTCATGACATTATCCCTCGACGGTAGGTTTAAATGACCTCCAACCAGAGGGAAGCTGTCATGACATTATCCCTCGAGGGTAGGTTTAAATGACCTCCAACCAGGGGGAAGCTGTCATGACATTATCCCTCGAGGGTAGGTTTAAATGACCTCCAACCAGAGGGAAGCTGTCATGACATTATCCCTCGAGGGTAGGTTTAAATGACCTCCAACCAGAGGGAAGCTGTCATGACATTATCCCTCGAGGGTAGGTTTAAATGACCTCCAACCAGAGGGAAGCTGTCATGACATTATCCCTCGAGGGTAGGTTTAAATGACCTCTAACCAGAGGGAAGCTGTCATGACATTATCCCTCGAGGGTAGGTTTAAATGACCTCCAACCAGAGGGAAGCTGCCATGAGTACTTCTGTGTTGTTTTTCATCCTCTGCCTGTATTCCATTGACTTCATTTTTGATTCCAGACTGAAAGATCATGAAAGGGAAACGGATGAAAGACCAAGCCTGACAAAAGCACTGATTGTGACACCTGCCAAGAACACCCAGTATTTGTCTTTTATCCATATCCTTTTGGAACTGATCATTTCTATCCATTGCTGCATGTGGACTATGGACTCAGTAGTACTATTCTGTAGTCTTGTTCTTGTTCCATTTGACTTCTAGGTGATTACTGCTATATGCTGTGCTTCAGTTCTATAATCAATCAATAATTATGGAATGTTTCTGGTATTTCTAAAATAATTCCACACAATCGGTAGCTACCTGGAACCAAGTGTAATATGGGGGTGTTTTTTGTTGTTGTTGTCAATTAATCTCAGAAAACATTTCAAGTGTTATTTACTATGAGGTTATTAGGTCATTACCGTTTTAATACGTTGTTATTAAGTCAACGTTGTAAGTAGTGGTCTGTAAAATAAAGGGTTACTGATATTACCCTTATTAGCTGACCCATAATGCATAAGCATTTAAGCCAATTTACACAGAAATCATAAGTAATTTAAAAGATTTATTCAACAATCTATTCATTTATGACACTAGTGTGGGAATGTTTGCCAGAGGATATTAGTTCTATGTCAAAATAACCATGAATCCTGAAGGCCATAAATGTACGACCACTGTTACCATGAATCCTGAAGGCCGTCAATATCAGACCAGTGTTACCATGTATCCTGAAGGCCATCAATATCAGACCACTGTTACCATGTATCCTGAAGGCCATCAATATCAGACCACTGTTACCATGAATCCTGAAGGCCATCAATATCAGACCAGTGTTACCATGAATCCTGAAGGCCATAAATGTACGACCACTGTTACCATGTATCCTGAAGGCCGTCAATATCAGACCAGTGTGACCATGAATCCTGAAGGCCATCAATATCAGACCAGTGTTACCATGAATCCTGAAGGCCATCAATATCAGACCAGTGTTACCATGAATCCTGAAGGCCATCAATATCTGACCAGTGTTACCATGAATCCTAAAGGCCATAAATGTACGACCAGTGGTACCATGAATCCTGAAGGCCATAAATGTAAGACCAGTGTTACCATGAATCCTGAAGGCCGTCAATTTCAGATCACTGTTACCATGAATCTTGAAGGCCATCAATATCAGACCAGTATTACCATGAATCCTAAAGGCCATAAATATACGACCAGTGGTACCATGTATCCTGAAGGCCGTCAATATCAGACCAGTGTTACCATGAATCCTGAAGGCCGTCAATATCAGACCAGTGTGACCATGAATCCTGAAGGCCGTCAATATCAGACCAGTGTGACCATGAATCCTGAAGGCCATCAATATCAGACCAGTGTTACCATGAATCCTGAAGGCGCCAATATCAGACCAGTGTTACCATGAATCCTAAAGGCCATAAATGTACGACCAGTGGTACCATGAATCCTGAAGGCCATAAATGTACGACTACTGTTACCATGTATCCTGAAGGCCGTCAATATCAGACCAGTGTGACCATGAATCCTGAAGGCCATCAATATCAGACCACTGTTACCATGAATCCTGAAGGCCATCAATATCAGACAAGTGTGACCATGAATCCTGAAGGCCATCAATATCAGACCAGTGTTACCATGAATCCTGAAGGCCATCAATATCAGACCAGTGTGACCATGAATCCTGAAGGCCATCAATATCAGACCAGTGTTACCATGAATCCTGAAGGCGTCAATATCAGACCAGTGTTACCATGAATCCTGAAGGCGTCAATATCAGACCAGTGTTACCATGAATCCTGAAGGCCATCAATATCAGACCAGTGTTACCATGAATCCTGAAGGCGTCAATATCAGACCAGTGTTACCATGAATCCTCAAGGCGTCAATATCAGACCAGTGTTACCATGAATCCTGAAGGCGTCAATATCAGACCAGTGTTACCATGAATCCTGAAGGCGTCAATATCAGACCAGTGTTACCATGAATCCTGAAGGCGTCAATTTCAGACCAGTGTTTCTCATGTGGCTATTTCTCTCCTCTGGTTTATCATGGGGCTGTTTCTCTCCCATGGTTTATCATGTGGCTGTTTCTCATGTGGTTGTTTCTCTCCCCTGGTTTCTCATGTGGCTGTTTCTCTCCCCTGGTTTCTCATGTGGCTGTTTCTCTCCCCTGGTTTCTCATGTGGCTGTTTCTCTCCCCTGGTTTATCATGTGGCTGTTTCTCTCTGGTTTCTCATGTGGCTGTTTCTCATGTGACTGTTTCTCTCCCCTGGTTTCTCATGTGGCTGTTTCTCTCTGGTTTCTCATGTGGCTGTTTCTCATGTGACTGTTTCTCTCCCCTGGTTTATCATGTGGCTGTTTCTCTCCCATGGTTTATCATGTGGCTGTTTCTCATGTGGTTGTTTCTCTCCCCTGGTTTCTCATGTTGCTGTTTCTCTCCCCTGGTTTCTCATGTTGCTGTTTCTCTCCCCTGGTTTATCATGTGGCTGTTTCTCTCCCATGGTTTATCATGTGGCTGTTTCTCATGTGGTTGGTTCTCTCCCCTGGTTTCTCATGTGGCTGTTTCTCTCCCCTGGTTTCTCATGTGGCTGTTTCTCTCCCCTGGTTTATCATGTGGCTGTTTCTCTCTGGTTTCTCATGTGGCTGTTTCTCATGTGACTGTTTCTCTCCCCTGGTTTCTCATGTGGCTGTTTCTCTCTGGTTTCTCATGTGGCTGTTTCTCATGTGACTGTTTCTCTCCCCTGGTTTATCATGTGGCTGTTTCTCTCCCCTGGTTTCTCATGTGGCTGTTTCTCTCCCCTGGTTTATCATGTGACTGTTTCTCATGTGACTGTTTCTCTCCCCTGGTTTCTCATGTGGCTGTTTCTCTCCCCTGGTTTATCATGTGGCTGTTTCTCTCCCCTGGTTTATCATGTGGCTGTTTCTCTCCCCTGGTTTCTCATGCGACTGTTTCTCTCCCCTGGTTTATCATGCGGCTGTTTCTCTCCCCTGGTTTCTCATGCGACTGTTTCTCTCCCCTGGTTTCTCATGTGACTGTTTCTCTCCCCTGGTTTATCATGTGGCTGTTTCTCTCCCCTGGTTTCTCATGTGACTGTTTCTCTCCCCTGGTTTCTCATGCGACTGTTTCTCATGCGACTGTTTCTCTCCCCTGGTTTCTCATGTGGCTGTTTCTCTCCCCTGGTTTCTCATGTGGCTGTTTCTCTCCCCTGGTTTCTCATGTGGCTGTTTCTCTCCCCTGGTTTCTCATATGGCTGTTTCTCTCCCCTGGTTTCTCATGTGGCTGTTTCTCATGTGGCTGTTTCCTCTGGTTTCTCATGTGGTAGTTTTTTTCCTTCTGGTTTCTGATATGACATGCTAACAACATGCTTGATGGTAACAGGTGGGTGCTCCTTGTTCGGCAATGAAAGACCAATACCCACTGAGGAGAGTGTCCTATAGAGGAACTGACCGTCGGAGAAGTAGATTTGGTGCACTGATGAAGCGCTCCGGGCCTGTATGTCAGACTGTCTTCTCTCTGGCTGTGCCATCGATGCCCCCTCCCTCCACCAATGCTACACTGCCTTTCCAATCCAATCTGCTTCAACTCCAAGCCTTTCATCCCAAGCCAAATAGAGACGTTTAATCTCCATTTGTTGTTTGTTGATTTAGCTTTTTAAAATGTAACCTTTTATTTAACTAGGCAAGTCAGTTAAGAACAAATTCTTATTTATAATGACGGCCTACCAGGGAACAGTGGGTCAACTGCCTTATTCAAGGGCAGAACCACATAATTTTTTTAACCTTATCCGCTCGGGGATTCGATCCAGCAACCTTTCGGTTACTGGCCCACCTGCCGCCCCGATGCACCTTCAGATTCTTTTCTGTAATGAAATACAAGTTAAAATGTCCAATGCGGTCTTTAATTTTAATTTTAAATATCTCAATGATTTCTGGGTAACAATGAATTCCCTTACTGTGATTGTTTTCAATTATAATGGTCAAAAAGAAACAGCGTCTTAGCAAATTTCTCAAGCAAGAATGTATTTAAGGACTGTGTCAGAGTGGCGGGGGGAGGGGAAACTGAAAACTAGCTGTTATTGGCAGAGAGGTTTGGAACTCTCTTTCTTATTGGACTATTCATTAATTGACCTCCTGGTGATGTCACCAGGCAGGCAAAAACTCCATCCCACCAAAAACAGGCTGAAATTTCAGGTGGTCTTTTCAAACAGCTCTTACACTCAAAATGACGTTATCATAATTTTCACAATTTCACAGTATTATTCCAAACTTAAAGTGTGGAAATATATATAAAACACAGGACGTTATTGATTACGGTATTGATTGCACTGGTCCTTTGACTAAATTATTTTTTATTAAAACAACATTGTTTATTAGTATCATATCCAGCTGCCACAGATGTGATTGGCCAGTTGACAGTAGTTAGGGAGCTTAATGAAGCTCTATTGGCATTTCCAGTTTTTGATGGACTTGATTGATTTTTTTTTATTTGTCAGAAGTGGTAACTTCAAGGGAAATTTTATATTCATTATCTCCAGCAGCACCACCGCAAAATCAACGTACAGTACCAGTCAAAAGGTTGGACACACCTACTCATTCCAGGGTTTTTCTTTAAATTTTTACTGTATTCTACAATGTAGAAAATAGTAAAAAATTAAGAAAAACCCTTGAATGAGTAGGTGTGTCCAAATTTTTGGCTGGTAGTGTATGTGGAAAGGGCACGTTTCTATGTTTTGTAGTAAAAAAAAAAAATTCCAATGACATCATCAACCATTACTAATTACCATTAGTAATTCATTTAAAAAAAAAATGCACACTGACGATGCACACCGACGATGTCAACTGAAACACTTATCTTCCCATATTATTATTTTTTACTACAAAACATAGAAACGCACAATTTTCACATCATGTTGATGTTTGCGTGGTGCTGCAGATGATGAAAATGAAGTAGAACATTTTAAAAATAAATTGGAGTTACGCAATGATAGTGTGTGGTCTTTTTCCTACGACTCGGGAAACCATGCAGTTTATTCATCTACAGATTAAAGTTCACGGCGATGAGCTTGATGTTCTTTTCGAATGAATATCGAAAGGTTCTGGTGACATGATACTTGGCTGCCATTTGACAAATAAAAATCATCTTATCCATAATAATCTCATCATGTTGCCTATACCCGCACTACACTATGAGTGCGAGCTGTTGGCTAGAGCACAGTGCCAAGACCAGAGTGGGCACATTCGCTATTACAATGCAACGTTTTTAGTGACAGAACAATAAGAGAAGTGGGAAAATGCGATGGAAACCCATTTAACTTGTAATTTTTAATTCGGTACATGGGAAATTGAAATACAAAAATTATGTTGTTTTTTTATGTGCACTACGTCATCACGCACAGCCTTTTATCCGCAATAAGTACCTTTTATGGAAGCACATCTCTGGTGGGAAAATGCATGTATATTTTTTATGTGGATTTGACAATTATTCGCATATTAATTTTTTTGCCAATTGGATGGATTCCCAGCTACAGGCGTATGGCACTAATAGGCTTTGTACTTTCTTTTCACCCCATCTGCATCCAGATAGAATGCTAGATTTAATTATCGTGTTGAGTCCCCTATCATGTGTATTGTCCAGCAGTATTTTCCCTTAGTCTCTACATAAATCTTTGAAGTATATTTATCTCCTCCTGGAAGTCGAGGGGAAAATGCATGACCTAAATTCCAAACTGTGTTTTAAAAATAATTTACCCCCTCTCTAAAACTTTAAAAAGAGGCATGGATCATGTTTGTGCTATTACATCCTAGTAGATCACTCATTGGGTGTAGTGAAAACACAACTTTGGTTTAAAAGATTTGGATCTCAAGTATTTTTGCTATTTTAAATAATTGAGATTTACCACATTAACACTTTACTGGAAGTTGCTTCTTATGAAATGGGGTTGAAAACATAAAGGTTCGACAAAAGTTTAAAATAGTAGAACCATATTTTTTTTGCATTGTGGTATATTTGTTTTGTGGTGTCATAGACTTCAAAATGAACACTTCTTCTGTAGAAATTTCGACATGTCAACTTTTGTTAGCAGAATGTGTGATCTCTCCTGGGCTAATTGCATCACCTGCAGTTGAGAAACAGGGAAGGTGAAGACACTCAAGTGCATGTCGAAGAGCTCTGACTAGATGAGAAGGGTGTCTCTCTTCTCCCACCACCATGGTACTGGGTCTTGAGGTGTGGGAAGTGAAGGCTTCTGTACAAATGCATCTTGTTGTGAACTCATTGAATGATGGCTATACAGGGTGGCTGATGTTTCATGTGCTCCTAACCAACTGTAACGGTTGTCTATTCGGTGGAAGGAGAGGAGGACCAAAGCGCAGCGTGGTATGTGTTCATGATATATTTATTTAACTCAGAACACTAAACAAAATAACAAAGAGAATGAAACGAAACCCGAAACAGTTCTGTAAGGTGATGAAAAAACACTAAACAGGAAATAAACACCCACGAAACACAGGTGGGAAAAGGCTACCTAAGTATGATTCTCAATCAGAGACAACGAATGACACCTGCCTCTGATTGAGAACCATACCAGGCCAAACACATAAACACAACATAGAAAAAATAACATAGACTACCCATCCCAACTCACGCCCTGACCAAACTAACACAAAGACATAAATAAAGGAACTAAAGTCAGAACGTGACACCAACTTTGTTATTTGTAAAAAATAAAAAAATAAAGCATTGTTTGTATGTAACATTATGTTGTACATAATGTTGTTGCTACCGTCTCTTATGACCGAAAATAACTTCTGGACATCAGAACAGCGATTACTCACCACCAGCTGGTAGAAGCTTGAAGGGTATACTGCTTTCCAGGGAACAGGCCCAAATCCCCGTCATTTGCGTGAAGAGAAGACGGAGAAAAAGGGGGTGGGGGGTCGGGCTGCGTTCTGAGAATTCGTAGGTGAGTGAGTAAACCCCCACTGCCATCCTGTTCTATTGGCAAACATGCAATCATTGGAAAATAAAATTGATGTCCTAGGAGCAAGATTAAACTACCAAAGAGAGATTTAAAAACTCTATCTTATGTTTCACCGAGTAGTGGCTGAATGACGACATGAACAACATGCAGCTGCCGGGTTTTACACTGTATCGGCCGGATAGAACAGCAGCCTCTGGTAAGACAAGGGGTGGCGGCCTATGTATATTTGTAAACAAAAGCTGGTGCACGATATCTAAGGAAGTCAAGGTTTTTCTTGCCTGAGGTAGAGTTTCTCATGATAAGCTGTGGATCACACTATCTACCTAGAGAGTTTTCATCTGTATTTTTTGTAGCTGTCTACATACCACCACAGACCGATGCTGGCGCTAAAATTTCCACCAGCATGTTAAATGTGCAACCAGAGGAGAAAAGAACTCTAGACCACCTTTACTCTACACGCAGAGTACGTACAAAGCTCTCCCTCACCCTCCATTTTGGCAAATCTGACCATAATTCTATCCTCCTGATTCCTCCTGATTCCTGCTTACGAGCAAAAATTAAAGCAGGAAGCACCAGTGACTCAGTCAATAAAAAAGTGATCAGATGAAGCAGATGCTAAACTACAGGACTGTTTTGCACAGACTGGAATATGTTCTGGGATTCTTCCGGAGGCATTGAGGAGTACACAACATCAGTTATTAGCTTAATCAATAAGTGCATCGATGACGTCGTCCCCACCGTGACTTTACGAACATACCCCAACCAGAAGCCATGGAATAGAGGCAACATCCGCACTTTGCTAAAGGGTAATGCTGCCGCTTTCAAGGAGCGGGACTAACCTGGAAGCTTATAAGAAATCCTGCTATCCCCTCTGATGAACCATCAAACAGGCAAAGCATCAATACAGGACTAAGATTTAATCGTACTACACTGACTCCGACACTCGTCGGATGTGTCAGGGCTTGCAAATTATTACAGACTACAAATCGAAGCACAGCCGAGAGTTGCCCAGTGACACGAGCCTACCAGACTAGCCCAATTACTTCTATGCTCACTTCGAGGCAAGTAACACTGAAGCATGCATGAGAGCATCAGCTGTTCTGGACGACTGTGTGTTCAAGCTCTCCGCAGCCGATGTGAGTAAGACCTTTAAACAGGTCAACATTCACAAGGCCGCAGGGCCAGATTGATTACCAGGACGTGTACTGCGAGCATGCGCTGACCAACTTGCAAATGTCTTCACTGACATTTTCAACCTCTCCCTTTCTGAGTCTTTAATACCAACATGTTTCAAGCAGACCACCATAGTCCCTGTGTCCAAGAACACTAAGGTAACCTGCCTAAATGACTACCGACCGGCAGCACTCACGTCTGTGGCCATGAAGTGCTTTGAAAGGCTGGTCATGGCTCACATCAACACCATTATCCCAGAAACCCTATACCTACTCCAATTTGCAAACCTCCCTAACAGATCCACAGATGATGCAATCTCTATTACACTCCACACTGCCCTTTCCCACCTGAACAAAAGGAAAACCTATGTGAGAATGCTATTAATTGACTACAGCTCAGCGACAACACCATAGTGCCCTCAAAGCTCATCACTAAGGAGGTAACAACATATTCGCCACGCTGATCCTCAACACGGCCCATCAGGGGTGAGTGCTCATTCCCCTCCTGTACTCCCTGCTCACTCATGACGGCACGGCCAGGCACGTCTCCAACACCCTCATTAATTTTGCTGATGACACAACAGTGTCATCAGCGTCATCAAGACAAAGTAGTTGATTGTGGACTACAGGAAAAGGAGCACGCCCCTATTCTCATCGACGGGGCTGTAGTGGAGCAGGTTGAGAGCTTCAAGTTCCTTGGTGTCCACATCACCAACAAACTAACAGGGTCCAAGCACACCAAGACAGTTGTGAAGAGGGCACAACAAAACCTACTCCCCCTATTCACCATCAAAAGCACTGGTTGCATCACTGCCTGGTATGGCAACTGCTCGGCCTCTGACCGCAAGGCACTACAGAGGTACTGGGCTGTACGCACTACCATCACTGGGGCCAAGCTTACTGCCATCCAGGACCTCTATACCAGGCGGTGTTAGAGGAAGGCCCTAAAAATTGTCAAAGACTCCAGCCACCCTAGTCATAGGATGTTCTCTCTGCTACCGCACAGCAAGCGCTACCGGAGTGCCAAGTCTAGGTTCAAGAGGCTTCAAAACAGCTTTTACCCCCAAGCCATAAGACTCTAATCAAGATCTAATCAAATGGCTACCCGGACTATTTGATTTGCTCCCCCGCCCCCTCTTTTAAACTGCTGCTACTCTCTGTTATTATCTGTGCATAGTCGCTTTAATAACTCTACCTACACGTACATATTACCACAATTACCTTGACTAACCGGTGCCCCCGCACATTGACTCTGTACCGATACCCCCTGTATATAGCCTCCACATTGACTCTGTACCGTTACCCCCTGTATATAGCCTCCACATTGACTCTGTACCGATACCCCCTGTATATAGCCTCCACATTGACTCTGTACCGATACCCCCTGTATATAGCCTCCACATTGACTCTGTACCGATACCCCCTGTATATAGCCTCCACATTGACTCTGTACCGATACCCCCTGTATATAGCCTCCACATTGACTCTGTACCGATACCCCCTGTATATAGCCTCCACATTGACTCTGTACCGGTACCCCCTGTATATAGCCTCCACATTGACTCTGTACCGGTACCCCCTGTATATAGCCTCCACATTGACTCAGTACCGGTACCCCCTGTATATAACCTCCACATTGACTCTGTACCGTTACCCCCTGTATATAACCTCCACATTGACTCTGTACCGATACCCCCTGTATATAGCCTCCACATTGTACCAGTACCCCCTGTATATAGCCTCCACATTGACTCTGTACCAGTACCCCCTGTATATAACCTCCACATTGACTCTGTACCGTTACCCCCTGTATATAGCCTCCACATTGACTCTGTACCGGTACCCCCTGTATATAGCCTCCACATTGACTCTGTACCGGTACCCCCTGTATATAGCCTCCACATTGACTCTGTACCGGTACCCCCTGTATATAGCCTCCACATTGACTCTGTACCGGTACCCCCTGTATATAGCCTCCACATTGACTCTGTACCGGTACCCCCTGTATATAGCCTCCACATTGACTCTGTACCGGTACCCCCTGTATATAGCCTCCACATTGACTCTGTACCGGTACCCCCTGTATATAGCCTCCACATTGACTCTGTACCGGTACCCCCTGTATATAGCCTCCACATTGACTCTGTACCGGTACCCCCTGTATATAGCCTCCACATTGACTCTGTACTGGTACCACCTGTATATAGCCTCCACATTGACTCTGTACTGGTACCCCCTGTATATAGCCTCCACATTGACTCTGTACCGGTACCCCCTGTATATAGCCTCCACATTGACTCTGTACTGGTACCCCCTGTATATAGCCTCCACATTGACTCTGTACCGATACCCCCTGTATATAGCCTCCACATTGACTCTGTACCGGTACCCCCTGTATATAGCCTCCACATTGACTCTGTACCGGTAGCCCCTGTATATAGCCTCCACATTGACTCTGTACTGGTACCCCCTGTATATAGCCTCCACATTGACTCTGTACTGGTACCCCCTGTATATAGCCTCCACATTGACTCTGTACTGGTACCCCCTGTATATAGCCTCCACATTGACTCTGTACTGGTACCCCCTGTATATAGCCTCCACATTGACTCTGTACCGGTACCCCCTGTATATAGCCTCCACATTGACTCTGTACCGATACCCCCTGTATATAACCTCCACATTGACTCTGTACCGGTACCCCCTGTATATAGCCTCCACATTGACTCTGTACCGGTACCCCCTGTATATAGCCTCCACATTGACTCTGTACCGGTACCCCCTGTATATAGCCTCCACATTGACTCTATACCGGTACCCCCTGTATATAGCCTCCACATTGACTCTGTACCGGTACCCCCTGTATATAGCCTCCACATTGACTCTGTACCGGTACCCCCTGTATATAGCCTCCACATTGACTCTGTACCGGTAGCCCCTGTATATAGCCTCCACATTGACTCTGTACCGGTACCCCCTGTATAGAGCCTCCACATTGACTCAGTACCGGTACCCCCTGTATATAGCCTCCACATTGACTCTGTACCAGTACCATCTGTATATAGCCTCCACATTGACTCTGTACCGGTACCCCCTGTATATAGCCTCCACATTGACTCTGTACCGGTACCCCCTGTATAGAGCCTCCACATTGACTCAGTACCGGTACCCCCTGTATATAGCCTCCACATTGACTCTGTACCGGTACCCCCTGTATATAGCCTCCACATTGACTCTGTACCGGTACCCCCTGTATATAGCGTCCACATTGACTCTGTACCGGTACCCCCTGTATATAGCCTCCACATTGACTCTGTACCGGTACCCCCTGTATATAGCCTCCACATTGACTCTGTACTGGTACCCCCTGTATATAGCCTCTCTATTGTTATTTTACTGCTGCTATTTAATTATTTGTTACTTTTATTTCTTATTTTATTTCATTTTTTTGTGTACATTTGTATTTATTTTTAAGTGCATTACTGGTTAGGGGCTTGTCAGTCAGCATTTCACTGTCAGGTCTACAGTGTTGTATTCGGGCATCATGTGACAAATACCATTTGATTTGATAATACCCTGAGTGCTTTAGTAAAAAAAAAAGAAGAAGAAAAACAAAGACCATTCTAGAACTCTCAAAAATCCTCCATGCGTTTTTGTCCCCCCAAGCACATTATGCAAAATCAAGACATGGAATGAAGAAGAAGGCATAGAATAAATCATGGAGGATATAATGTGAACAGAACTAGCAGCACATAACATTGGAGGGAAAAGACAACAAACCTTAATAAAAAAAAATACAACTTTTTATTAGTATTTTTTCTAAAGTCTTTCTTTGAAGCAGCAGTGTAAATCTGCTCTCTGAGATCCTGTTGTTAGTGAGAGAACTAGGCCACCTTAAGACTGGTTATTTGGACGACCCAATTACCTTAGGAACGGAGGACATAATAAATGCAGCCAAACAGATGGCCAAACATGCTATTGGGTTTTACTCTCAGGTTTTGGGTGATAAGATCAGTTGCTATACATGCAATTTTTTATTTATTTTCCGGGATTCAAACCATCAAAGATGAGCAACATCTCACCACATGGCGATCGAGTTTTATAATGTTTATGTCCTGTTGTGGTGTAAACACAGTAGAGCCGACAAATCCACAGTCTATGTCCCAGTAACTCAGGCAGGTAAAATCCTATTTGTTTTTCTATGTGTCAACAGACAAAAGCTGGAATTGCCTTGCTGTATAACAAGGAGACCAGTAATACTTCTGATGTTCGTCTGAAGCTGACAAAAGAGGTGTTGACCATACAGAAGCTGGATGTGGTTTGCACGAGAGGGGGTGACCCACAATTAAATGTAAGTACTTAAGATCTACCTTGACATTAGGGGTTTGCATGGGTGTCACAGTGGGCTTTCCTATACTTGGATAAACCAGGCACACATAACTAACCCTTTAAACTCAAACTGGTATTTGTGTGTGAATATATTTGTGCTCCTGTTACTCGGCGTTCATTGAAGGTGACTTCAGATCCGTTCACATTAATACCCTTTTTAATGATGACGACAACTCAGCTGGCTTTTCACTTCCTGGTACTGATGTCAGAGCTCACGATAGCTTTAGTTGGATGTAATTGGGGACAGGAAAGCTCTGACTCACATTGAGCTTTAGTATGGTCGTCAATTGTATAGCATACATAAGTGTACCGAAAATCTATAGTAATGGAAAGTATATTTTTTTATGTGTTACCATGGAGACATTCTGTATCTGTCAATCTTGAGGTTTTGATAGTGAGGATAAGTGGAGGATAAGTGCCATAACCCATTTGTTATGCTCCAACCTTGTTTCAACATTTCAAGATTATTTTACCAAGGTCAAATCCCATTTTTTAAAGCACAGAACTGTCGTTCTCCGAAGGCAGGCTGCTGGAGGTCTGGGTATAAGCATCAAAGTAAGTGTTACATTTTCATCAATACAACATCTAAAGGCTATTCTGGACTAACAAACCTTAACGCGATGGTAAATCTAAACGCAGTTGGTAGTCAGAATGTTTTTGTTTTTGTTCCTAATTTTCACTATTACAATTATTAGCTGACTTGTTGGCGCGAAAGAGCTGGATTTTAATGAATATACAAGTTGTGGGTATGTTGAGGCTTGGCCCCTCACTGGCCAATCAGAACGTGCTCCATGGTGAAAAATGTGGCTGCTTCCAAGTTGTGTGTTTATGGTCTTTTATGTATTGCCTTGGAATCAACTCCAATTCCAATGTTAGTCCGTTATAGTTTTTTAAATGGCTTTACAGAAATGAAAAAAATATATAAAAAAATGTAGACCAATCTTTGATAAATATGTTAACTTGAACCCATTTGCTGTCCACATTGTTCTAAGCAATAGCATTCACACTGATATAGGGGCTAGGCCTACTGTAAATTACATTATGGCTGAGAATTGACAGGCCAAACAAGATTAAATTCATTATTTTTTAAGGCCTAACAAGAGAACAAATAATTCGAATCAAATTCTAAACAAAACAAAACAACAACCTATTTTAAATAGGCTATGTCACACTTACAGGCACCATCATTTCTCCCTGTGGACATATCATATTAAAGGGACTATGGAGGGTTTTACGCACGTCCAACACGGGACCTTCAGGTCTAAAATAATGTGGACCTTTCTACAATGCAGAGATAAAAAGGGAATGTCGGCTCACTGTTTTCCTCCTCTCAAACTTTACATTTTAATAAAGCTTTGGCGATTAAGATTTATTTCCAAGCGGTTTTAGGAGACAAACCGTTTATCGACAGTCTTGACTACTTTGCGATTGCATTGGGGCAGAACAACAACAAAAAATCCTTCATTGAGAGAAGGGGAGTCTTTGCTTGGTTTTCAATCAGATAAAACAAAATGGGAAAAAAGTTTAGTTTTTAAAAAGTTTTTAAAAACTAAACAAAAAAAGTTTAGTTTTTAAATACGGAGTATAAAGGCACCAAAAGCCCGTTTGGCTACTCTTGTTCTATGCCCATATGGGCAGTGTGCATCACGGCAAGATAGGCTGTGTTTCAGCTGTCAGAATTCATGACATAACCAACTGTGTTACCACTAAAACCAGCTTTTGGTTGGTCTTAAATATCCGTCTCAGAGCTGCTTTGAATTAGCACTTTGGACACGCCTCAAATATTTCCACCCCTCCCATCTGAGCGCAAGCGAGCTGACATAAGACCTGACATAATTGCCGAACCTGGTTTTTACTTGACGAAATTGCTAACTAACGTGCGTTTGATACTAGCGCAGCCTTTGTTATTATGGGGTATTGTGTGTAGATTGAAGAGAAAAAAACGATTTAATCCATTTTAGAATAAGGCTGTAACATAACAAAATGTGGAAAAGTGAAGGGGTCTGAATATTTTCTGAATGCACTATATATATATATATATATATATATATATATATATATATAGTGCATTCAGAAAATATTTAAATATATATATATAGTGCATTCAGAAAGTATTTAAATATATATATATATAGTGCATTCAGAAAGTATTTAAATATATATATATATAAATGGTACACATTTTAAAATGACCTTTCTCTTGTGTCTCCCAGGGGGGTGCTGAGCATAAAGTGCCTGTGGTCATTTCAAAGATGTTTAAAGATCAAGTAGGTAAGGCAGTATTGAACATTTCTACCAGTGATGTGGACTAAAATATCTACGAGTGATGTGGACTGAAACACCTGATAGTGAAGTGGACTGAAACATCTGACAGTGATGTGGACTGAAACACCTGACAGTGATGTGGACTAAAATATCTACGAGTGATGTGGACTGAAACACCTGACAGTGATGTGGACTGAAACATCTGACAGTGATGTGGACTAAAACATCTGACAGTGATGTGGACTAAAACACCTGACAGTGATGTGGACTAAAACATCTGACAGTGATGTGGACTGAAACACCTGATAGTGATGTGGACTGAAACATCTGATAGTGATGTGGACTGAAACACCTGACAGTGATGTGGACTGAAACATCTACCAGTGATGTGGACTGAAACACCTGACAGTGATGTGGACTAAAATATCTACGAGTGATGTGGACTGAAACACCTGACAGTGATGTGGACTGAAACATCTGACAGTGATGTGGACTAAAACATCTGACAGTGATGTGGACTAAAACATCTGACAGTGATGTGGACTAAAACATCTGACAGTGATGTGGACTGAAACACCTGATAGTGATGTGGACTGAAACATCTGACAGTGATGTGGACTGAAACATCTGACAGTGATGTGGACTGAAACACCTGACAGTGATGTGGACTGAAACATCTACCAGTGATGTGGACTGAAACACCTGACAGTGATGTGGACTAAAATATCTACGAGTGATGTGGACTGAAACATCTACCAGTGATGTGGACTGAAACACCTGATAGTGATGTGGACTGAAACACCTGACAGTGATGTGGACTGAAACATCTGACAGTGATGTGGACTGAAACACCTGACAGTGATGTGGACTGAAACATCTACCAGTGATGTGGACTGAAACACCTGACAGTGATGTGGACTGAAACACCTGACAGTGATGTGGACTGAAACATCTACCAGTGTTGTGGACTGAAACACCTGACAGTGATGTGGACTGAAACATCTGACAGTGATGTGGACTAAAACATCTGACAGTGATGTGGACTAAAACATCTGACAGTGATGTGGACTGAAACATCTGACAGTGATGTGGTCTGAAACATCTGATAGTGATGTGGACTGAAACATCTGACATGTTTAGTACTGTTATGAACAATATCAATATACAAAACTTTAGGTTATGTTCCCCTCATGTCTATACAGGTAATTATTGTATTACTACATTGGTAACCAGAATGCAGTTGCTCAACTGTACATGGAAATCTGCTGACGAGGTATATAAAACAATGGTTTAATTGTAAAGAATAGGAACTAGACCCATTCTGTCAGAGCGTCCCACTGCTCAGGATAACCCTGAGATTGAACCCTAAAATAGAAGGGCATCTTCTCTTTTGCCACATCCCCCAATTCCTTTCTGGGTAGTGAAAGCAGAAAAACATGCCTCTAGTCACCCAGAGAGTCACCCAGAGAGGAACATGCCTCTAATAACCCAGAGAGGAACATGCCTCTAGTCACCCAGAGAGGAACATGCCTCTAGTCACCCAGAGAGGAACATGCCTCTAGTCACCCAGAGAGGAACATGCCTCTAGTCACCCAGAGAGGAACATGCCTCTAATAACCCAGAGAGGAACATGCCTCTAATAACCCAGAGAGGAACATGCTTCTAGTCACCCAGAGAAGAACATGCCTCTAATAACCCAGAGAGGAACATGCTTCTAGTCACCCAGAGAAGAACATGCCTCTAGTCACCCAGAGAAGAACATGCCTCTAGTCACCCAGAGAGGAACATGCCTCTAATAACCCAGAGAGGAACATGCTTCTAATCACCCAGAGAGGAAAGTTAACATTCTTCTTCAAAGATGGAAATCTTTTCAGCAGTTAAGAAGTGCCATTGTTTTGTTAACGCTGCTGCAAATGAGTTAATATCCCGATTAGTTCCGTATTTCCTGGTTTATTGTGCTCCTGAGAGCTCTATGATGTCAGTGGAGATTAGGCAGACAAGAACATGGATATCTCCATCACATTGCCATGTATGAAATGAGTTATTATTTTCTAATGTTTTCATTAACCTTTCACACTCAACGATTGGCGCCTGCAGCATACCAAACCGGAAAGCTATTCGTTGGGGACGCCATGTTACAGGTTAGTGCACCCTCAGGCCAGAGGCGAAAGACGGAGAGATATGCTCTTTGATTTTTTATTGAGCTTTCTTTCTTTGGAATGGGAGTTGTAATTTCACTTAAAGGAGCTACTTGATACTTTTATATTTATTTATA